>NC_057938.1:52442044-52612044 GCF_018555375.3 Anguilla rostrata | reverse complement strand
GGTGGGGGACATGCAACACGCTTCTGTCCTGAGCAGGCTGCTGCCTAACTGATGGCGGTGCAGTAATTGCACACTCTTTTACACACTCGTCCTGCTTACCCGCGAATGGGAGTCATTTGTGGTCCCCAGGGGAATTTTCGACCTGTATTTGTGCCGTTTCCCTTGGCAACTGTCTGTTCAGAATGACTGTGAGGAACGTGAAGCTGTTGTGTTGTGGGGGGTCCCGGTCGTAACGGTCGTAGTTGTCAAGGTCGGCGTTGGTGCTGGTGATGGTGGCATTCATACAAATCCATACACACAAGCTAGCGGAATGGAGAGTGAGCCCCCGTCTTCGAGGTAATCGTACCTGGGTTCAGTTGCAGCGGGCGCAAGCTAAAGTTTCCGTGCGGATTCGGTTACAGCAGACACTGGGCCACCCAGCTCGCGAACACACAGCGCCCCCTGGTGGCCCGGCTGCGGTTCCGGCAGCGTTTTGTGGAACGTTTGAGGGAAGGGAGCCGTTGAAGTCGTTGCGAGTGCAGAGTGGTTGGCGAACGATCCCGCTAGCAGACTGCTGTCGCGGCGTTTCGCGAAACGTTGGCAGAAGGTCCGGTTGGCACGGACAGCGGCCCTATAGGTGCTTACCTGCTTGCTGAGTAGGGACTCTGTACGGGTTTGTTAAAGCAGACAGACTTAAGGACACCATGGAGTTGGCTACAGCAGATACAACCTTGGGGCTTTGTGAAGGTTTGATTTTAACGGACATTGACTGGGGATTGTGCATGAGTTTGGTTATATCAGACAAAGACTTTTGGAGTGCATGGGATTGATTGTAACGGACTTAAACTTTTTGATTCAGTGGATTTTGTCATAGCAGATATAGACTTGGTGACTCTGACTCTCGGTTTGGTTAGACAAGATATAGACTTTAGTGGGCCTCATTCACAAAACGTGTACGATCACATTTTATTGTTAGCTGCGTGTAAGAACGTTTCCAAGAACATTTCGGCATTTGTCGTTTTTTTCTTGTCTATTTGTTCATGGTTGTTTTCTTATGCAAATCCCATGAACATGATGGTGCATAAAATTTACAAAACAGCCAGCATTCATCATCCCGTACGCCTGGGATATGCACAAAAACAAAGGTGTCTACACGTGTGCCATGAATCTCATATTGTGTTTTTTTTTTCTCGTAGGAACAATTTTTGAGAACAAAAGTAAGAATAATTTGAGAAAAGTTTTTAGCGAGCGAGGCCCAGGGATTCCATGGCAGGGGCATCAATCTCCCGTCCTGGAGGGCCGCCATGTCTGCTGGCTCTCTCAGAGCTTCAGCATGGGTGATTAATGTAAGTCATTGATTGGCTGAAAGAGCCAACGCTCCTTGTTCTCAAGGCCCTAATTGGCTGTTGATTGAAAGGGAAACCATTAATACCCGCAGACTGCAGACGATGCCTGGCCTCCAGGACGCGAGTTTGATACCCTTGGAGGTTTCGGTTGTAGCGGATATAGACCACGTAACCTGATAGCTTTGGTCACAGCAGATGTAGACTAGAGAGTCACCTAGTCTACCTCTTCTATAACCAACGATAGCAAGTCTGATTGAACTTTGACACTCTATGGGTTTGGTAAAAGCAGATAAAGACTTTGCCAGTTCATGAGTTTGGTTATAGCAGATGAAGACTTTGACACTATGGGTTTGGTTTCAGCAGATAAAGAATTTGACAGTTTACACTTTGACAGTTTATGGGTTTGGTTATAGCAGATAAAGACTGACAGTTTATGGGTTTGGTTATAGCAGATAAAGACTGACAGTTTATGGGTTTGGTTATAGCAGATAAAGACTGACAGTTTATGGGTTTGGTTATAGCAGATAAAGACTGACAGTTTATGGGTTTGGTTATAGCAGATAAAGACTTTGACCCTGTGGGTTTGGTTATTGCAGATACAGACTTAGACACTGTGGGTTTGGTCGTATCAGATAAAGACTTTGACAGTTTATGGGTTTGTTTAGAGCAGATAAAGTCTGTGGGTTTGGTTATAGCAGATAAAGACTTTGACACTGGGGGTTTAGTTATAGCAGATAAAGAATTTGACAGTTTATGGGTTTGATTATAGCTGATAAAGACTTTGACAGTTTACGGGATGGCTATAGCAGATACAGACTGTGGGTTTGGTTACAGCAGATACAGACTGGGCTTGGTTGTAGCAGATAAAGACTTTGACTCTGTGGGTTCTGTTGTATCAGACACAGACTGGGGATGTTATGATGGAGTGTTTATGCTGCATTACAGTGGCTGGTACACTCTCTGGTCTCCAGGGCCCCCCAGAACCAATCCTGCTCCACCTGCGCCTGCCCCCCCCCCCCCCCTCCCCATGCTTCTCACTGAGCCCAGTTAGTCCAATAAGCGGCACAAATGGGGCGCAGGTGTTCCTCTGTAAATACCTGCACGCCCCCCCCCCCGGCCCCACGGGGACCAGGCTGCTCTGCTGCAGGTGTGTTATGTTTGGCCCAGTCTGTCCCGTAATGGGGATTTCCCAAAAAAAAAAAAATTCAAACCTGTTGCGCACTGCTGTGCCAATGGTAGCTTGCCATTGGCTGCTTTAAATGATGTCATTATGTGGTCCCATCTTGCATGCAAGTTTAGAAATATGAGTCGCTATTCCACATGATATGCAGTCGGTATTGTGAGGGTGTAATCATTGTATGGTAATGTTACTGCTGCGTAGTGCCTAATCTGTATATAATTGACTACTGAGTGCTGATGAGCATCCAGTTTACTTTCTTGTACGTTTATGTTCTCTGATCAACACCATTTAACAAAAGAACAACTTCGTTGAACAGAACGACTTACCGTTTTTTTTTTTTCTCATTCGAGTATATGAATAAAGTAGCGGTTCTTTCTGGTTCCTCTCTTTCGGGCTTCATCCTTTCCTTTTTCGCGGCTGTCGGAGGGATGAAAGGTGGCGCGTGGGCGAAGGAGACGTGTGTCCCCCCCCCGAAGTTGCGCGGAGCGTGATCCGTTTGGATTTCCGTCAGACCGGTGACCTGACAAATGGGCCTTGGGGAGGTGAAGTCCCCTTGCTAAAACACTTTCACGGTGCTTATCCAGCCCATTCGACCCCCGAAACCTGGAGCTGAATCTCTGATTCGTCTGCGACAGGGTGGCCGTTCGTTCCCTGTTAATATTATTATTAAAATGGGAAGTAGCTGCTGCCCACACAGAAGTAATAATGTGCTTTTTTTTAAAGAGTGTTGTCCCTTGGGGCTGTTTAGCAATGAAAAATATAATTGTTTGCTTTAGTTCCTTCTGTAAAATTAAGAAATATTGCGATCCGTGTTCTGTTTAGAATGGCATTCTTGCATTGATTGTTGGAAGGCTCAAGACCTCCTTGAGGGTTTGTTCATAAGAGCCTCTGGGTTACCAATTTGGAACAAACGTTTCTGATACTTCAATAACATTCTCAAGGATAGCTGTTATATAAGAACAAGACCAGGTTAAAACCTGGTACGCGGCTGGACCTAACACACGTGATCCGGCCGACCAATGATGCAATTTTATAACTCGGCCAACCAATGGTGTAACTTCATCAGTCAGTGAGTCACTCAGTCAGTCAGTCACTCACAGACATTCGCGTTTGTAGGGCTGGCCCCGCTGTTGCAGTCCAGCCCAAAAAAAACAAAAAAGAACTGGTGTGAGACACAATGACATAAACGCTTAAATACGTTTCCCGAAATGGAAGTGGGCTGTAGACTCTAACGCTGCTTGGAGAGGAACAGGTTAACCTTCCCGCCCGATCGCTGACCGAGCCTTTCATCATCCGCCCCGGGGGGAGTCCCGCCAGGAGCTCGTTTCGGGGGGAAGATGCGTTCCCCGCGCTCACCGTTGACATTTACCGCCACCTCGGAACCGAGCGCGACTCCACCGCCGAGCAGCCGCCAAACGCAGCCCTCCGATCGAGGCCCGCGGAGAGGGGAACGCGCTCGGCGCCAAGCGGCCACGGGACCTCGGTGAGGGAGCGGGACGCCTGGCCGGCCAATTAGAAATAATTAAAGCCGACCTGCAACTTCCCGGGTTCCTAAATACCAGCCGCCATTATGTAATCGTACGGCTCCGCCGGGCCGACAACGTTAATTACGCGATGCTATTTATAGCGGCGAACCTCGCCCGGTCGCCGTCGTCGTCGTCGTTGTACGTCGGTTTCTGTTTGAGTTCGCGGTTACGCCGCGCTGCCGAGGTCAGCGTGCGGTGGCCTGTTTTGGTTCTTTTTTTTTTTTTAAACTGCGGCGAAATCTCCTTCCTCTGATTTCTGGCTGTGCACGGAGACCTTATAAAGGCCGGTGTTGGAATTGATTGCGGTGGTTAATCAGGATTTTTTTTTCTTTTTTTTTCCTCCTCTCTCTCTCCGCCTGGCTTCAAGCTCCCAGCTTCATTATGAGATCAAAGCTGCGCCCGTGTTTTTCTTCTGTTTTCTTTGAACATCATTAGGCAATAAGGACCTCAGAAGCTGTCATTTCCTGTGTTTAAAAATGGATGAAAGGATGTCAAGCGCCCACTGCTTCAGAGCTGCGCGGTCAGACCTGAAACACAGCGTCCTGCAGTTCACCCTATCGTGCAGTACCTGGGTAGAAAAGCCCTTTTTGAAGCGTTAATTTAGTGAGACAGACATTCCACGCAGGCCCATCTATGCTGTAAAACATGCAGCCAGCCGACATGCGATTAGCCTACATATCAGGGAGCTGGTCCCTGCGGCGTTTCATTTGGCTGTTGTTGCTGTGGCAGCTCTTATGTTATTATTTTTTTTTTTTAAAGGCAGAAGCCGCACAAAGCACTGCGCATGGGAACTGAGAGAGAACGAGCGTTGAGTGAGCGCGTGGGACAGATGGAGAAATCTTGCCTAGTCATCCTGGATCGGGTACTCTGGCGCCCCCTTGCTGTACCGACGGGCCCTGTTCGAAAGCACCAGTCTTCCGTTATTTCTCCCCCCACATCATCATCATCATAGGAGTCTAAATGAGCTCGTCACCAAGCAGAATGGTACACGGTGATTGAATCCTGGCCAAAAACATGGAAGCCTGCAATCTGGCCAGAAGTAGGGGGAATATTTATTATGTTTTATTTTCAGTGTGTCCGTCATCCATAATAGGGATATGAAACGGTGAATTTTATAACGGTCCCTGCACTTAATTTGTATTTCAAAAAGCAATTTATCTTAAGTTTTCTTTTATGTAGGGTATATTTGTTTTGATACAGACGGCCAAAACGCTGGTTAATGCAGCCGCTGCGTACTGTTAAACCGCCACACAGATTGAGCTGTTTGTCTTCCATTGACGCGGACGTGTTTTAACGGTCTTTTTGCGGACAGATTAAATTTGCAGACGACATTTGTCTGACGCGCACCAACCAAACGTCTTTCTCCTCAAGGACATCGACCTAAAAACCGACGTCTGGAATTTGAAATGCCCAAATTGTGCAGCGGTCTTCTTGCTTGTGATGAAACGTCTCTTTAAGGAGCGACGGCGTTTAGTAACACGAGGTTCTCGGACAGCGGACGGGGCAGTAAACTCTTTGATTAATGTGCATGCAAATGAACGGACACCGTTTATTATTAACTGCGTGAAATAGCCACCTGACAAAGCAGCAGGGTGGAATGTTTTTATATAATGATTTCTCTGGTTTATTTAGTTTCACGTCTTTCATTGCGCGCGTGCGTGTTATCATGACAGAAGGGATTTATCTAAATGTTTTTTTAACGTGTTAAGGTGATACCTGATTCAAGACGGCTTAATCCGTTTTTACTAATCAATGTGGGAGTCGCAGTAAAATCAAATGCGACTCAGAGCAGCGAGGATTGAGTTCTCTGCGAAAGACCATTACTTGATTGATAATGGAACCATTATAATTAGCAGATAAAGGCCTGTCACAACTCATCATCCCCGGTTCGGATGACTTCATCTTGATACGAACACGCGTCATATTTAATATCTGAGCCCCTTTCCAGCGCGTTCAATTCTGGGAAGCCTGACAGATTTCGGCCCGGCGCAATATATCATGGCTTTGTGTCCTTCTGGAAGTTGCGGTGCTTGTGCTAAAATTAAGACCAAGGGTCCGGAATATTGGATTTGTACCCGAGCATTTCAGTCCGTGGCTCGATTTTTTTGAATGAGCAAATATTCAACCGACACTGCCAGCCTCTAGCATACGAAAAAAATGATCCAAAATGCTCTTCAGCTGAACAATTGACACAGAATGTAGGCGTAAGCAGGGGGGAAAAAAGCAACTTCCTTTTATAAATATTATTTTTCATTTGTAATTTGTTTGTTATTGTATTCAAATTTTTTAAAATCTGGGTTCAATATGGACTGTTACTGTTCAAATTCACACAAGCCCATCGCACTGGGAGCTGGCGGGTGTGTGTGATGGGCCTGGTGGTAATCCGCTTAGAAACCCTTGTATTAATAGAAGCTGATTACTGAGGCCTTATGGGAGATGGAGGTCCTGACCTTGGCGGTTTGTAGGCCGAAACGACGTTCACTTAGACGCTTCGGATCGAAAGTGGATTCCCGTCGAGTGGCTATCGTGTTGCCTGTTATTTGATTTCTTCGTCTCTCCCCCCCCCTTCCCCCCGTTTCTTCTGGATGAGTTAACAGGGTTAAGGATGCTGTAGTGAATCAGCACGCACGTTCAGACACTGGAACGTGCGTTTGTTTGGTCTCCCGTCATGCCATGGGAAACGCAGTGACCTAAAAAATAAAAACAAAAAAAGACAGAGCCGCCTTCGCAAACAAAAGTGTTTGAGAAGACTTCCCACAATCCTTTGCGCATGATCCTCTTTACACACACCACACACGCACAAGCACACAGACACACACACACATACACACGCATGCACGCACACGCACACGCAAGCGCACACAGAGTAGAATCTGATTCTTTTCATACCATTGATGTAGGCTACTCTTAACAAAATAAAATGTTAAAAAGCAAGAATGTGGTTAATTTTGGACAACATGAATATGAATATGCAGTTTTGTCACGAGCGGCACTGCCTAGGAGCAGCCAGTCCTGGTCTTTTCCAGGGTGGGTGCGGTGTGGTGAAACTAATCCTCTGTCAAAGAAAGGGGCAGGTATGATGTTCCTGTTACTGATTACAGAGTCAGGGTGATTGAACACTGAAGACACTCCCCGTTGCTGTTTTGAGAGAGTGGTTGTAGATAGTCTGGCATCCCTGCTGAAAATTCCAGCTAAAACCAGCAGGGATTCTAAACTGGTTCAAGATGGTTTCAGATGTGTTTTTGACACGTCTTGCTGTTCATATTTGTTCTGTGACTGGTCAGAGCTGGTCTCTAGCTGGACAGTGCTGGTCAAAGCTGTTTAAGCTGGCAGAGTAAGCTGGTGGTCTAACTGGTGGACAATATAGTTTGGTGGCTATATAGGCTAGTCAGCTGGAGAACAGCTGGTGAACAGCTGGTCGGCCAGTTAAAAGTGTCGAAGGCACAGCTTAAACCAGCTTTGACCAGCTTAAACTGGTTTAAGGTGGAATTTTCAGCAGGGATGGCATTTTTAAGTGTTGCATCATTCAGCCAACATCCCGACTTTTCACTGGACAGATCACGGGGATCAGCATGATTTAGATTTCTCTTCTCTCCACGGCAAAACCAAAAAAAAACAGTTATGCATTATGCTCACTGATAGGGTGATGACAAGTAATGATTTGGATGGTTAGCTATGGGGTTGCTTTGCTTTTTAATACCCTGTCTCTTGAAAATTCCAGGAAATGCTTTTCTCGACAGAAGCGGTCTCTTAAAACACACGCACATGCTTATTGGCAATTCCAAACAGGCATGAAAAAAATAACTAGAAGGGGGAGGGGGGTGGGGAATTATGACATTAAAAATAAAAAATAAAGAAGCATTAACCAGTCGACCGAGCTGCTCTCTGCATGGTGGTCCAGTCGCGAGCCGCAGATGTGTTTTGTCTGTGGACCAGCTGTCACCGGTCGGCCATTCCGGCTCTGCGGGGTCAGCGCGCGTGCTGCCATTTCCACACCCCGCATGCAGCTTGGCAGGCACAGCAAAAGTGGGGGGGGGGGGGGGGAGCATAGTAGCCTAGCCTGGGCTCACGCGTGAACGGAACAATGCGCGCTGCTAGGCAACAAGCTGGCGCGGGAAAAAAAAGGCGGGCTGCCGGTCTGGCGGAACTGGATGGTGGTTGCGAGTTTGAATCCCTGCCATGGCTGTGCTGCTGCTGCTGCTGCTGCTGCTACGGTAAGTGTGTGTGGATCACGGTGACCGCTGGCCGACCAGCATAGCTGCGGTCGCGGCCTGGTGTTGTCCAGATCGGCTGAAGCTGGTTATTTCGGGGTCCCTGCCGCCTTGGGTGACCACACCTCCTCACTCACCTGTGGAGGAGCAGAGGTGGGGGTCTCATGCAGGGGACTCTCCCGGCTCTTTTTGTACTGGAGCGGTTCTGTGTGAGTTTCCACCACAGCGGGAAATCATTTGTTTACTGCAGCGTATGCAGGACCCAGCTGGCTGCAGGACCGGCTGTCCGAGCATTACATGTGTAAGCTGTCACTCAGTGTGCTACACAAAGGCATGAAAGGTGTGTGTGTGTGTGTGTGTCTGTGTGGGAGTGTGTGTCTGTGTGTTTGTGTGTGTCTGTGTGTTTACATTGTTGTTTTTGTTTTTTTAACAGAGACACATGACTGTTGTGTGTGTGTTTGTGTCTGTCTATGTCTGTGTGTGTGTGTGTCCTGTGTCTGTCTGTGCACGTGTGTGTGACTGTGTGTGGGCGCATGTGTGTGTGTGTGTGTGTTTGTGTCTGAGTGTGTGTGTGTTTATGCCTGTGTGTGTATATATATATATGGTTTTTGTTATCTTTTGTAACCAGATGCATGACTGCAGAGTGACAGGTCAGATTGACACGGAATGGAATCTCTGGTCCCCAGAGGGGCGGAGTCTCTTGCCTGGCAGGAGCGCGGCGGGCGGGCCGACGGCGCCTCGGGCGAGAGCGGCAGGTGTCGGCGCGGGAACGCCGGCGGCGGCTCTGCTGGTCCCCCAAGTGTAGCGACAAACGGGGGGGGGGGGCGCTCCGGGTCACCGGATGTTCTTCGCCGCTCTCCGACAGGGGGACGGGCGGGCGGGGAGGGAGGGAGGGCAGGTGCGGACACGAGCGAGCGGTCCTTCGCGGCTCGGCGGCGGCGGTGTTTGGAGGACGGCGTACGCGCGGCGCGCCGCTCGTGGGCTCGGAAGCCGGCTCGCGTTCGTCCGGCTGCCAGACTTACTCTTCCACTCCCACTGAGAGAATTAAAAGTCAAACGCGCTTTTCGAAGGCTGACAGGGTGAATTAGACGCTGCGGCTCAGAGGGGGACGATCAAGACCTGCTGTGTGACTCCGCGTCTGCAACCGACTCTCCCAATCAGGCGAGCCCTGATGTCCTCAATAAAGCCGGCTATTGAAGTCTAAACTGAGTTTTTCTCCCTCCCAAACATTCTTCTGTTTCCTCAGGTAACCTTTAGTTGGTTCAAAAAGCCAGATTGAGACCCAGATTTAAGAAAATAAAATAAAATCAGTATGCTTTGTGTAGTATGGCTGGAAGCAGGCCTTCCTGCAAGACCAGCATGCTTTGCGGTGCTGTGCGATCTTCTTGTGGTGGCAGACATGGTGCCAGTTTTTTGCATACTGCTTGGACGAGGGGGGGGGGGCGTGAGGTGTCATGGTACTCCCTGTTTTCCCTGTGCCTCCCCCCTCAATCCCCCCAGGGACCAGAGAGATGGTTAACTGGCCTCCCTTCACCCTGAGCATGCGCCCCCCCCATCCCCCCCCCACCCCCCCATCCACCCCAGCTGCTGGGCTGGAGATATGCTTCCCCCCTGGGGCCCGGTGGAGCTGGAGTAGTTGACAGACCTGCGTCCCCTCTGGGAAGGCTCCTGGGGGGCTGGGCTGGGCTGGGTTGGGGTGGGGTGGGGTGGGTGGGTGGGTTTGGATGTGTTTGTGGTGAGTGCTGTGGCGGAACGTTCTAGCATCCATCACGTTTTAATGAGAAAACTCACTGAGGACCAGGTCTCTGGAGTCAGTTTAAGAGATTGCAACTGGCCTTGGGGTCGTTTTTGTTGTTTTGCGTTCGCTTAGCCAGCAGATTCACTGGCCCCTTTTTTTCCCCCCCATGAACACTCAGTTTAATATACATGCACGTCACGGTCACGGCAAACGCGTCTGTTTTGTCAAGAATCGCCTCTGGTGATGTTTGTTTGCGTCCGCGTTTCATACACTAACCACCTGCAGTACATCTGACCAAATTTTCCATGTGAACCGTTTTCTGCGGGAACTGTTTCCTATGCTGCCTTTCACGGTAAGCGTGGTCGCGTTGGTTATAACCCTCTGCGTCCGCGGTCTGGTTAAGACGTAGCGTCGACGCGAACGCTAAGAGGCTCGATAATTTGTCGCTCTCGAATCAGTCGAAAAAAAAGCGCCCAGGACACCGGGCCAGGGCACGACGACCATAAATGGAGATCTTCTGCGGGCCGCAGGGAATTCTGGGGCCTCGGAAAAACCGCTGCTCTCGGCTTGAAACGAACCCCCCCGAGCGTGTTTGCGTCCCGTCGCCAAGACGACCTGCTGTTTATTCATGAGTTCCCTCGGTCCGAGCGGCCTAATCTTTCCAATTAGCCCGAGAACTGGAGCGGGTTAAGCACGGTGACGTTTTTCCTTAGACAGTTCATTATTGTGTCCCGTTGACAAAAGTGCTACAAAAATAAAACGTTGCTCTTTACCGCTACCTAATTTCTCCGGATTCGAAAAACACCGCGAGAGGATTTGTTTAGCCGAATTCTCTTTGTTTTCAGTGGTTTTTTTTTTTTTGTCTTCTTGCTTTCATTTCTCCTCCTGTCTCCTCCCCTCCGTCTCTTCCCTGACTCCTGAAGTAGATTTCCATCTGTAAGTACCGCACTTACGCAGCTGAGCGGTTCTCACCGAGTTACCGCGACAACCCCCCTTCATGGTTGGGTGCCATAGTAACCGTGTTTCGCCGGCTATGGTGTCATAGGTTTTGTTCGAGTGAAAAGGGTTTGAAGGGCTTTTCCTGACCAATAACAAGAGCAGGATTAACCTCGAGCTGCCTGGTTTGGAAACTCTTGTAATACAGTGGCAGAGCCTGGCTTTCTCCCCTGACAATGGCGTCTGTCTGTCTGTCTGTCTGTCTGTCTATGCGTGGCATGCATGTTTGTGTGCGTGTACATGTTTGTCTGTTGAAGCTCCACTCAATTATTGTTACTGTTTAAATGTCCTTTTTGGTTGGATGCTCCTTTTAGATACAAGCAAACATTTTTGCTTAATGGGTCCTTGAGGGTTTAACATTTAGTAAAACAAAGCATCCTCAAAACTCAACTGAGGCTGCATGGCAACTATTTTTCTTCATAGTCTCTGATCAGCATTCTCAAAATACGACAGAATGATATCACGTAGTTAAAGGTCCAAGTCCCACAAGTCAAACTCTTAGAACCAATTGTGTAATTAACAACAGTTTGACTCTTGTGCGTTCATTCTTAAGTGTTCCTTAAAGAACAAACAAAAGAAAAATGTGTGGTTTATTCCTCCTTCTAGAGAGTGTTCTATTTTTGAAAATCCCAGAATCCCTTGCTGCTGTGATGTCACATAAATTTTTTTTTTTGAAATCCAGGAAATGTTGTGCTTGACCTGTATGCTGCACGTTGGGTGCCTATATCGCATGCTATGTCTGCTTTCCTTACTGATGGTGTTCCCTGATGTTTTCTCTTTTTTGTTTTTTTCAGGATAACCTTCTGCCACCTGCCTTTCCAGAGCAAATGGCTGTATATCGGTACGGAACGGGGAAACATTCACATCGTGAACGTGGAGTCGTTCACCCTCTCAGGCTACGTCATCATGTGGAACAAAGCCATCGAACTGTGAGTGTTTCCTCTCCCGCTTGTTACCTGAGAATCACGTGCTTCTTCTGGGGTCTAGTACCATAGCGCTTTCCACTAGCACCTTAGCGCTTTCTACTAGCATCTTAAGCGTTTTCCACTAGCACCTTAGCGCTTTCCAGTAGCACCATAACCGTTTTCCACTAGCACCATAGTGCTTTCCCACTAGCACCTTAGCGCTTTGCACTAGCTCCTTAGCGCTTTCCACTAGCACCATACTTCTTTCCCACTAGCACCTTAGTGCTTTCCACTAGCTCCTTAGCGCTTTCCCACTAGCACCTTAGCACTTTCCAATAACACCTTAGGGCTTTTCACTAGCACCATAGCTCTTTCCCACTAGCACCTTAGTGTCTTTTTGGGGGAACTTCCTGTTGTAACTTGCAAAAATGCTGATTGTGCATTATAGTGGTTGTGTTAAAGACTTGGCACGTGCGTGTTGATGTATAGAGGTGATTATACAGCATTGGGCGGTCAACTTGGGTCGTCATGGTGACAGTGCACACAGGCATCCAATGAACTGATGCACGCATGACAGTGCAAGAGCAGACGTGGGCAGCCTTATCTGCGAGGATGGCCAACGCTGCTTTGGAGAGGGAGCAGAGGGAAGTGAGTCAGTGCCTTGCTCTGACCTCAAAAATTCTCCCCCCGCTTTTTCGCTTATCCCTCCAGGATACACTTTTTCCCCAGTAGTTTTTCTTTTCTTCGGTTTGTCCTAGAGTTGCTCAAGCCCTTGAATTATTCAAACAAGCATTTTGTCTTTTTTTTATTTATTTTTTAAAATATTTTTTTAGTTGCTGCGGCGGTTTTTTGCGAGCATAACTCAGGTGTCCTCTGAGATCAGCGTCGGTTGAGACGTTCGAACGGTCGCCGCGGCAGCCGGGGCAGAGCGCCAGCAGACACAGAGGCCCCCCCGGAGGATTCTGCGGCCCCTCCCACCTCTGCTGCAGTCTTGACTAAAGGGGCGAGCCGGCAGTGTTTACACACGCTCCAGCGAACAGAACATTTCCTCCGACTCCGCCCCTCCCTCGCTGCTCCCCGCCAATTAACTCTCCGTCTGCCAGGCGTCATTTAGCGATGTCGTTGGTCACTACGACGACCAATGGAGCGGAGGAGGAGGGGGTGGTCGGGGAGCGCTGGGGCGGGGAGGTGGGGGATTAAAAACAAACTTCCCCGGTCTGTTTCGTAGTCAGCTTTTGAAGCCTGGTGTTGTTCGTCATTCTTTTGGTCCTCACAACACAGGATGCAGTCGCGTTTTTTATTATTATTTTTTTCATAATTGTGTCGATAAATCACTCTCTGTGTCTGCAGGGAGTCTTCAGTCTTCCCTCAGGTTCAGCAGATGTGCGTGCCCTCTTCTAGAGAGCGTTGATTATTCTGTGATCATAGCAACAGCAGAACTTCAGTTACTTTCGTTTTCATGATGGGAAGGAACTTTTCTCCTTTTTTCCTCCTCCTCCGTGGCCTCTGAGATGGTCTTGCTTTTGGGAGTTTCAGACGCATTTGGCTTGTCTGTTTGATTGTTTCTTGGCCGCTTGCGATATTAATGGAAGAGAAATAAGGGGGGGGGGGGAGTAAATTTGAAAGAAAAAAGTGAGTGATTAGCATTATTCGGCATTCTTTTCACCTTGAGGTCTTAAGGGGGGAAAGCAGTTGCCTGCTCCGGTGATGATGAGGTGGGGTAAATGAATGAATTTCCCCCGGACTAACTGCCCTGCACTGGGGGGGGGGGGGGTAGTTATTCTCCAGCGCCGTAAACACACTGCCTGCCGATGGGTCTGTCTCCGTCTGAGACCTGAATGTTAATGGCGGGTGCTTGACGGGTGGGTGGGGGGGGCGGGCAGGCGGGTGGGTGGGGGGGGGCAGGCGTTATGTAACACCAGGTAAGCGCGGTTAAATCGCCCGGCTGAGAGTGGCAGCCGCACACAACCTCACCACTCAGCTACTCAGCCGTAATGAGCAACACGCCGTAACGACGTCCTGAGTGGTGTCTGCAGTCCAGAGGCATCCGTCTCTCTCTCTCTCTCTCCCTCCCTCTCTCTATCTTTCTCCTCCCTCCTCTCTCCCCTCTCTCTATCTTCTCCCATCCTCTCCCCACTCCCATCTCTCTCTCTCTCCTTCTCTCCCTCCCTCTCTCTCTCTCTTCTCCTCTCCTCCCCTCGTCTCTCTCCCACTCTGTCTCTCTCTCTCCCTTCCTCTCCACCACTCCATCTCTCTCTCTCTCTCTCTCTCTCTCCCTCTCTCTATCTTTCTCACTCTCGCTCCCACTCTGTCTCTCTCCCACTCTGTCTCTCTCTCTCCCTTCCTCTCCACCACTCCATCTCTCTCTCCCTCCCCTCTTCTCTTCTCCTCCCCTCCTCCTCCTCTCCACTCCCTCTCTCTCTCTCTCATCTTCCACTCCCTCCCCTCTTCTCTCTCCTCCTCTCATCTCTCTCACTCTCTCTTCTCTCCTCCCTCCCCTCTCTTCTCTCTCCTCACTCTTCTTCCCTCTCATCTTCCTCCACTCCTCTCTCCATCTTCTCTCTCCTTCTCTCTCTCTCCCCCTCCCTCTCTCTCTGTAGGCTTTGCCTCTGCCTCTCCAGACTTATCTTTCGCCTCTGGAAGGGTTTCCATAGAAACCAGGATTGGAAGAAAAAAAAAAACAGTGTGCGTTTTTATTTATCTGTTTATTTATTTATTTATTTATTTTGTGAGGATTTTGACACCGTGCACTCTACCTAAGAGCTTATGATGTCTAGTGGTGGGTTCAGTCAGGACATTTCTTTTCAGATTCATAATGGGCCCCTAACACATGAAAGCACTAGCGCTATCGACCCGGGCGTTAGCGTGTCTGCTAGCATACGAGCGCATCGGCGCGATCCGCTTTCTTGCCGTTTCTTGGCATTAAGTGACATCACAGGTTAAGGTGTCATGTGACTCTTTATGAAGCATCACATTTGCTTATGTGTGATTTATGAAGCCATTATGTCTTTTTTATGAAGGCGTTATATGTAAAGCCTTTACGAGAAAGTGCGACAAAAGATGGACAAACAGTCCTTCTCTGCCTCATTGCTCTTCAGCAGCTCTTCCGGTTGATCAGGCACCTGGAGAAAACCAGCTGGCTGTTCGACATGCATTTTGAAGTGTTAAGTGCCAGCATTGACTAATGAACAGGATATTAACAGCAAATTAGAAAAAATACTTTTTTTTTTTTTTGACCCTTTGAAGAGCAGGTTTTTTTGTAATGTTTTATTTATTTATTTTTTTGGCAGAACCCCATTGCTTTCAACTACCAGTAGTGATTGTTACATCAGCATTGGAATGTTCAGTTAAGAACATTCTACTCACGTATTTGTGACCTCACACCTTAAAGGGTTCATTATCCACTTATTTATGGTACTAGAAGGTCAAACAGTTGCGCAAGCTGTATGTTTTCGGAATGATGAGGGGTCTCCAGATACCTCTGTCAAGAGGTGTGGTTCCCTCAAACCGTTTTCTGGGGCCGGGCCGGTCTTTTACCACAGCCGTGCCCGTACGGTGTGATGATCTGAGGAATGGCAGGGAGGCCTCGCGCGAAGCCTGTCGATGAGAGGCGGGGCCCCTGGGGACCGCGGAACCACCGACCCGCTGGCGTTCTGGGTGACGGCTCTGTGGGGCCCAGCTGTCCATCTGATCCGCGTCCTCCAGGCGTTCTCTTGGAGAAAAGGGCCTTTTAAAATACCGCCTCACTGAATCTCTGTGACATCCCTGAGAAGAGCTGAGCTTCAGGTGAAAAGGTTTTTTGAGAGGTGAGGGGTGTGCTAGGGTTGCTGATCTCCTTGGGTGCGAGTCACCTTGGTTGACTTTGCACTCCAGCGGGGGGGGGGTTTGGGTGAGGATTGGAGGGGGGGGGTTTGCTAATGGCGCTGAAATGCTAATTTTCCTCGTGGAAGATACAGTGAGACAAGCCCCGCTAATCCGCCTAGCCCATTAATTACTGGGCTCAAGGGCAGGTCGGGACCGCCGTCCGCGTCTGTCATTTCCGACTTCCAGAGAGTCCTTTGGTCCTTCGATTTTGACGAGCCCGTGTCTACCTCTGCCTTCTGGTTGTGTCGGTTAGCTCTGGAACAAGCCCGTGTCCAGCTCTGCCTTCTGGTTGTGTCGGTTAGCTCTGGAACAAGCCCATGTCTACCTCTGCCTTCTGGTTGTGTAGGTTAGCTCTGGAACGAGCCCGTTTGTTATTCTGGACCGTAGGTAGGCGAGCCGAACGCCGCTTCCTTTTTCCTGTCGGCGGCGACGTCTATAAACGGACTTCGGGTGCCGGCCGGTTTCCCCGGTAACGGGCGCCCGCTCGACCGGCGAGCGCAGGTGGTGTCTCGGGCGTCGAATCCGGAGATTTCCGTGGCGAGGGAGAAGGCCAAACGCACTGAAAACTCATTTGTGTTTATATCGGGTCAGAAGACTCCGCCAAAATCCAGTGCCCGGAGCTCATGGGCAGCGGTGTGTATCCCCAAGGCGGGGGCGGGGGGGAGGGGGGGGGGGGGGCATTAGGGACACATTTGGGGTGCTGTGACTGTGTCTGCCCCTGTCCAAAAGGAGGCAGAACCTGACTCGCTGCAGCAGGCCTGACTGGCAGAAGTGTAGCTTCGTGAAAAATGCACGAGAAACAAAGACGAACAGGAACGTGAGGGAATGAAGACCTGTGTATGCATTCGAAGACGTCTGTTTGGACGGGATCCTTTTAAAATTTACACGTTTGCCTGCGGCTATTTTTTCCCCCTCACTAACGCCAAAACATCAGCGAGAAGCTGATGCGTTTTCTTTCTTTTTTTTTGTCCCTGGGATAATTTGCCCAGCCGCACCGTGTGGCTTGTGTTCACAGAGAACGGAACACATTCTGTGTCTGATTTCATATGCGGTCAGCTCCATAATGTTTGGGACAAAGACGTTTTGGGAAGATATATTGCATATATATATACGCCTGTATGTATAGAGTGTGATTGCATATGTATGGCTGTATAGTGTGTAGTTGCGTATATATGTCCATATGCATATGCTGTATATATCTGTATATAGTATGTGACTGCATATGCTTGTGTATATTATGTGTGATTGTATATGTCTGTATATATTATGTGACTGCATATGTTTGTATATATAGTGTGTGGTTGCATATATATGTTTGTATATGCATATACCCTGTATATGTCTGTATGTATAGTGTGTGATTGCATATACGCAGTATATGTCTGTATGTATAGTGTGATGCAATACTGTATTGTCTATATATAGTGTGTGATTGCATATACCCTGTATATGTCTGTATGTATAGTGTGTGATTGCATATACCCTGTATATGTCTGTATGTATAGTGTGTGATTGCATATGCTGTATATATCTGTATATAGTATGTGACTGCATATGCTTGTATATTCTGTATATATATGTTGTTGCATATATACCCTGTATATGTCTGTATATATAGTGTGTGGTTGCATATACCTCGTAGATGTCTTTATATATAGTGTGTGATTGCATATACCCTGTATATGTCTGTATGTATAGTGTGTGATTGCATATGCTGTATATGTTATATAGTGTGTGTTGCTTACCCTGTATATGTCTGTATATATAGTGTGTGATTGCATATACCCTGTATATGTCTGTATGTATAGTGTGTGATTGCATATACGCTGTATATGTCTGTATGTATAGTGTGTGATTGCATATACCCTGTATATGTCTGTATATATAGTGTGTGATTGCATATACCCTGTATATGTCTGTATGTATAGTGTGTGATTGCATATACCCTGTATATGCCTGTATATATAGTGTGTGATTGTATATGTGCAGTGTGTTGGCGTCAGGTTTTCGGCTGCGCACCCCTGTGCGTTTTTGGCTGGGGTGCTGAAGGAGCGCGTAGTGTGACTCAGTCGCTCAGTCTCAGAGGCCATGGCCCTCGCCGACACGCTCAGACCTGGAGGCGGTGGTGATTAATCCTGGGGATGAGGGCGGAGCTCCTCTCTCTCTCTCTTTCTCTCTCTCTCTCCCTCCCTCCCTCCCTCGCCCTCCCTCTCTCTCTCTCTCCTTCCTTCCCTCTCTCTCTCCCTCTCTCTCTCTCTCCTTCTCTCCCCCTCTCTCTCTCCCTCCCTCCCTCCCCCTCTCTCTCTCTTTCCCACTCTCTCCCCATCCCTCTCTACCCCCTCCCTCTGTCTCTGCCCCTCTCTCTTTCTCTCTCTCTCCCTCTCTCCTCCCCACTCTCTCTCTCTCTCTCTCTCTCTCTCGCTGCGAGGGCTTACTGTGTCCCCATGCAGTCAGTCTCTACCCAGAAGCCCTTTCTTCTCCCACATTGGCAGGCTGCTCTTTGCGTCGCCGGGAGGAAGCGGCAGGGCAGGCTGTCCCGGAATGACGGGCCAGTGATGAGATTACCCAGCATTCCCGGGCCTGGCGCAGGAACGCGGGCCGGTTCGACGGGCGAGCGAAGCGCTCGGCAGGGGCTCGGCTCGCCTCCCGGTCCGCCCCCCCCCCTCCACCCTGCGCCCCCCCCATCTCCCAAATCCCCGACCCATCACGCCAGATGCCACTTGTTTGTCCATGTTTTGGCTTCACCTGGCCCGACCCCCTCGAATGTAACGCTCCGCGTGACGCGCCGGCGCTCGGATTATATTTCGGGGGCGACGGTATCCTGCGGGGATTAAGGTGACATTTTAACTGACGAGGGCGTGAATAATTCCTTCTGATAAGTCCCTCAGATTGTCCTCTGCTGTTTGGTTTGGTTTTTTCCCCCCCCCTCCTTTTTCATGATGAAATCTGCTTTCCCCTCGTTCTCTCGCTCTGTGATTAATGCCAATGCGTTTCTGCTCTGACAGTACGGAGCGGGGCGGGGCGGGGCAGGTGGGGGGGGTTGGGGGGGGGGGGCTGCGTTCTCTCGCCCGTTCCTTCGCCCGCTGCGTGTGGAGCACCTTTTCCGTGGCTCGGAAACTCGCGGCCAGCATGTGGGTCGCCCAGACCGTTTCCGCGTGGACTGACCCCCGCCCCCTCACTCCCTCACCCCCTCACCCCCAGTGCTGCCCGCTTTCTTCAGTTGGTGAGTCAGACGTCAAGCAGATGGTTCCGCGTCCTTGTGTGTTATTGCGCTGAAAACGGGGCCTGACCTCCGTCCAGTTGGTGTGTGGTGACCTTTGCCCTTTGACCCCGGGCCTGGAGAAACAGTGCCGTCCGCTGCCCGTCCTGGCCTTCGCTCGTGGGGTCTGCCGTAGCGAATGAGGACTCTCTCACACGCTCGGGATTATGGGAAGCATAGTGATCAGCGGTTTTTTTTTGTTCAGCATGCTCATCATAGGCGGCTGATAAATTGTTTTTTTTTTCCCGTCATGCACGTGAGTCATGTTTGCTTTTATCAACTGGAAAAAATGGGATTTTGGAGAATCAATGAATGCCATCTAAACGCGCATGGAGTGAATGAGTGGAAAGAAAATGGAAAAGAGATTACGGGGATGTTGGGGGGGGGGGGTATTTTGATTAAACCAGACACATGCACGTGTGCACGCACACACAAGTACACACACACACACACACACAGAGACACGCGCACACACATGTATGCACGCAGACATACAGGCACAAACACACATATATGCATACACACCCACGAACACACACGTACGCACCCACATACAAACACAAGCACACACACGCACACACACACACACACACACACACAAACAGGCATACACAGGCATACACGCACACACACACATCACATACACACACCACAACACACACTCATACACGCATACACACACACAACACACATACACAACACAAGCAACACACACGCACACACACACACACACACACACACATCACACACACATACACCAACACACACACACACACACAACATCACACACACACACAGTACAAACACAAGCACACACACACACACACACACACACACACACACACACACACACACACACACACACACACACACACACAGCACCACAGGCATGGAGAGTGGCGTATCCGGTAGCGTTAGCGCATGACGCTAATGATGTCACTGATTTTTCTCAGCGCGTCCTTTTCCATATTTGGTTTTATTCGTATATTTATTTATTTATTTTTTTTTTAATAACGCACATTACATCCTGCCGGTGACGCTGCGTTTCTCACCGCCGCTGCTCTCTCTCTCTCTCTCTCTCTCTCTCCCCGGGCTCGCCCGCCCGCTTCGCCGTTGCCGCGGCTCCCGGTCCTGTTGCCATGGTGATCTCCTCTCCAAACGCGGGCTGCCCTCTCCTCTCCCCCCGAAAAAACACAAAAAAACAAAACAGGACTCGCCGAAAATTAAGGTTGTTTTTTAAGCACAATGAGAAGCGTTGAAGGGAGAGCACTGAATTAAACAGGCTCGCCGTTTAACAGGGACCGACGCACTGCCCGGGGGCAGTGCAGGAGAAACAGCCTCTCACTGAAGGCTCATGGGTATTTTTTTGCCCGTGATCACAGCGGATTGTGAGGGATTGCTCCTCAGCAGAGTTGTACCAAGCATTGCCTTTTATTGCTTTTTTAAGCAGTTCTTTTCATATTAAAATCAGTTTGCGTGTAGATGGAGAGGATCGTTGGTGTAAAAAAATCATCTTGCTAACACATTGTGACAAGAAAAAAACCGAACACAAACGCAGGCTTCATACGGAGCTGGGTACTCTCTAGTTGCAGGTAAACCGAGCGCTAGGTAGTCTTTAGCGGAAGGAAAATGGCGGGCATTGTTAGGCTGATTGGCCTGTTCTCATCATTATGTTATGTTATGTTATGTTATGTTATGTTATGTTATAAACAAAATGCAGGCATTTTATGTAATTGAATTCAGTCGATGAGAGAGCGCGTATCGAGGTTGTGATTGAAGTGAAGAGCATCACACCACGCTATGGCGAACTTCTACCTCGCTAGCTTTTATTAGCGTCCATAGCGTGCTGGAATTTTACTGCGCTCCTTGCCCCCTCTTTCACAGTAATGTAAACACAGCCGTAAAAAAAAAAAAGGGCCATATCCGCGATTGAAATTTATCTCGCGGCCTGAGAGTCCACCTCTTTTGTTGAGACTTTATGGGACTCGTGCTTTTTAAAGCGAAATGAAACGGGTGACCTTCCCTCGACCTTCGGCGTCCATTCTGCCGCGACCCCGTTTTTACCGCGTCTTTAGTATAATTGGTCGAGAGCGCGGCCGTTCTGCTGTCGGAGGCAGCCTTCATCGTCCGTAATTTACGGGGCTAGTTGACCCCCGGTGAAGGTGGAAAGTTGGGTTTTTTCAGCCGTTTTATTTGATGACGGTTTCGCGCGGGGTGTGCAGTGTGTGTGTGTGTGTGAGTGAGTGTGATCCACTGCACCACTATATCGAACAGTTCATTGGAAGCCGTCGTAAAATCATAACGCTGTCTCTGTAATGCATGAATAATAGCTTGTAAATCTGGCCTGAGCATTATTGAATCTTCACAGAAGCTTATTACGGCACATGCAGGTTTTTTATGAGCCTGAATTCAGCTTGTGTGTTCTGCATGTGGTTTGTGTGTTATCATGTTTCAAACTGTTTTTGTAAAATGTTTCTTTTTCTGAAGTGAACTCAGGTGAAATTAACACTGTCTGCACACACATAGGACTTCAATATTTGACATGTTTGCCATTCAGCTCCGTACAGTGTCATGAAAAAGTAATTGCCAATATGTTGCATTCCTGATTTCCTCTATTATTGCATATTTGTCACACTGAATGGGTTCAGATCTTCAGACAAAATGTAATGTCAGACATAGGGAAGCTGAGTAAACAGAAAACACATTTTTTTAAATTATTATTGCATCTATTACGTGAAAAAAAGTTTTCAAACAACCATATGACCCATGCGAAGAAGGTAATTGTCAGAATGACCTGAAACCATTCGGTGTGCCAAATATGCAATAACAGAGAAAATCAGGAAGGTGTAAATACTTTTCCACGGGACATATACGTAACTTTGCTGTTTATTTTAGTGGCGCGTGTTGCTTATAAGTCATCTCTTGCATTATACATTTTTCATCACACTGAAATATGTGCTGTCAGCCTGGTTTCGATGAGTTTCTGTATATTTGAGTTTGCGTATTATGTAGAGTGAATGGGCAGAGCCTGATTCTGAGATGTTTTGGTGTGGGTTATTTGTATAAATCATATACCTTATTTGCTGTAAATTGAGTCGTTGTGTTTTTTGTGTTTGTTTGTTTGTTTGGTCTGATGGGTTTTCTATTTTTGTTCTTTCAATACTGTGAAGTCATACCTGAAATTTTGTGTGTGTGTGTGCATATGTGAGGATATGTGCGCACTTGTGTGTGTTTGTGTATGTGTCTGTGTGCATGTGTGTGTGCATATGTGAGTCTGTATGTGTGTGTCTACACATGTGACTTATGACTCTCAGTGCCCATGGTGCTTTGTGCATGTGAGTGAGTGTGTGTGTGTGTGTGTGTGTGTGTATATGTTATGTATGAATTGTGTTTTGCTCATGAGTTGCAACATGGGTGACGATTGGCCTTTACTTGTCTCAACTGATCCGGTCATATTAGTCTCTGGGGAAATGAGAGCACAGAACATGATCCAGAGTCAGTATTTAGTCTCTGGAGGAGTGTGAGTGTGTGTAGATACACTGATCCAGAGTCAGTATTTAGTGTCTGGAGGAGTGGGAGGAGCACAGAAACACTGATCCAGAGTCAGTATTTAGTCTCTGGAGGAAATGGGAGGAGCACAGAAACACTGATCCAGAGTCAGCAGTCAGATTATGAACGTAAGCCCACTAAGCTCTCACAGCTTTCTGTATTGAGTGTAGCCCCTGGCCGCCGGGTATAATGTGAAATTGGCCGAACCACAGGAAGCGCAGCCTGCAGCGGCTTCTGGACTTTTGGGGGCGTCTCCCTGGGTCTGGAGACGCCATCAAAGGCCGTCCCCGCCCGTCCGCCGCACTTCCTGTAGGGACGTCCCGAGAGGATGAAGACATTCTACAGACCAAAAAAAATTAAAAATAAAACGAACACAAAACGCGGTTTGCTGAGCAGCAGGACTCGCCGTGCTTTAGGCCCCGAGCTGATCGTGGACAAGCGTGAGAGCCGAAGGACAGGAGGTCAGGACTTCCCAGACTGCACCTCTGCGCCGCACACCTCAGCCCGACCTATCGGAGAAGCGGAACTCGGGAGAGAGCCGAACCGATGATGCGTAGCGGTGTAATACGAGGACGCCGTCGGCAGAGTATTGGCGTCTGGGTGTAAATTAAGTGCGCTGATGTCTTCGGTAATATTAGCCCGCTTCGTCGTTAGCTAGAATTAAGAGGCCCCCCCATTCTTGTTGCGCAACAACTTTAGCGGTTTTATTTATTTATTTTTCGTCTCTATCGATCTGTTGTGACTTCCTCGCCAGCTGCCTGACAATATTTACTACGGGCCACGATTGCTTCGGTTCACCGTGCCGTTGTAATCGGATGTCACTGGTGCCTGAGTGTGATTGTCTTCTGTTTACTAGACCTGCTGAACCCTGTGGCAGTACTCTAGAAAATGAATTGCTTAGCAGCATGGCATGCCTGCACCAGATATGTAAATATACGTGCAGTGCATTATGGGGCGTTCCTTATATACAGCGTGTGTTTGAGGTGCCCTTGTCTTTTATTGCTTACATTAATTTAAAATGTGTACAGCACTCTCAAGGCTTCATATACTCAGCTGGATTTTTATTAGGTGAGCAGCACTGTCTGGGATTTGAACCCGCAGCCATTTTTCTCATTGGCTTAACCTCTGCATTGTTCCGTGTGCCGAGCCCACTCTGTCTGCTTGTGACATCAATCGCTCACAGAACCCTCTCCCGCAGAGAGTGCTGTCATAGTCGACTCGTTGTGCCACGAACTTTGGAGTTGAAAGAATTTCATCTTTTAAGCTTTGTATTTTCAGTGTTTTCATTTCCCCGGGTGGTGGAGTTAACCCTTTGAAGAGTGGGCTTTTTGGAATGTTTTCTTCTAACTTCTAAGTCAGTGTTCTAGAACGCCACTGCTTTCAGTTACCGGTAGCGATTGTTACATCAGCATTAGAATGTTCGAATGTGAAGAACATTCTAATCGCATATTTGTGATGTCACATCTTAGAGGGTTAAAGGAAGCGTGGGAGCGGTGTCCTTGGGAACGTCAGCGTCCCTCCTGGTCCGCGTGATCCCTGTGCAGTGGCGGGAAGAGGAAGGCCAGTGCTTCGCAGACCTAACCCCTCCTCTCCTCTCCTCTTCTCTCCTCTCTCTCCTCTCTCCTCTCCTCTCCTCTCCTCTCCTCTCCTCTTCTCTTTTCTCCTCTTCTCGCTCTCAGATCCTCCAAGGCCCACCCGGGACCAGTCGTGCACATAAGCGACAACCCAATGGATGAAGGAAAGGTGAGAATGGCGTGTGTGCCCCCAGCACCACTCCCCCCCCCCCCAAAACCCCGCCCCTCAGACACCCTTGAGCTGGGGTGTCAAGGGGAGGAGGGTCAGAGTGTCTGCTGGTTTCCAGACCGTTTCGACGCGAGCGATTAAGTCATTGATTGGCTAAAGAGTCCACACTCACCTTGTTCTCAAGGCATTAACTGGCTGCTAATTGAAAGGGAAACCACAAAGACCTGCGGAAACTGCGCCTCCCCTCACCCACCCCCCAGGACTGCAGGTTCACACCCCGACCCTTCGGCCCCCTTAAAAATGCAAGCTGTCCCGCTCGGAACGGTCCGGTCCCCCCCGTCGACTCGAAAAAGACAGGTGCCTGTCGGCCTCTCAGGCGAGAGATGTGACATGAAGTCTGCCTTCAAAAGCGACTCCGAATCACTATTCCAGATACGCGGCGCTTCCCCGCCACACCTGGGTTTGATGTTTTATTTTAAAGGTTTTTTTAACAGGATATGTAGGAATCTTTTAAACGCTGAGATGAAAGGCCGACTCCCATTTCTTTTTAAAGCGGCGAGCTGTTCCCGAAACCGTCGACCGATTCTGTTCATGTTCTAGAGCGCGTAACATGAGGGTCTGACATGGATGGAGAAAATAACTGAGTTGTCCTTTGGAGTTAAAAAAAAACAAAACAGAAACCTGGATGGCAAAGTGGAGTGGAAGATTTTCCTTTTTACTCCCCCCCCTTCCCCCCCCATTATTCTCCCAGTTTGGGATGCCCAGTCATGTTCTATCAGCGGTTGTTGCCGTGGACGATCCGTTAGGGAGGATGCAGTCAAGCGCGTGCTCTCTTCCAAAAACGCACTTCGTCAGCCCCTGCTTCTTATCACGCCGCTGTTCGCCAGTCAGCATCGCGCGTACACCAGTCAGACCAAGCTACATGCCCCTCAACCGGCGGACCTGCAGGCACCTGACTGACCAGCAGGGGTCACTAGTGAGCAGTGGAACACTGTCACCCCAGCCATTATATTATATTACAGGCATAGCAGACTTATACAAATTTTCTTTTTTTTTTTTTTTTTTTTTTACATAACATTGACATTTTATCCATTTATACAGCTGGATGCAATGCAGGTTAAGTGCCTTATGATGACGGTGTCGTACCTGGGAATCGAACCTGTGACCTTTAGCTTACGAATCCAGTTCCTTGCCGTACTCCATTATACTTCACTGCCACCCACTGAAACGCTTCCTGTGTGTCAGAGCCAAGTGGGCGTCGGCCTGCCGGGGCTGTCAGTCACAGTCGCCATTGGTATTGCCTTAACAGGATGAGTCACCCAGCAGTTCTGAAAGAATCTCTTTTTACCAGAAAAATTTCGTTTATAAAATGGGGAACAGGGTCAATAGTAAATCCAGCTCAATGGTTGGTAAAAAATGTCTGAAATGAAAAGTATGGGTAAAAAAAAAGTGCTCTTCACAAGTGATCTTTAGCTTTACGCTGTGTATGACTGCAAAAATGTGTGCTTTATTTTGAGATGATTTATGTGCCTCTATTATATATATGTATATATATATATATTTTTTTTTTCTTCAAAAGACTCAAGACTGTCTATTTTTTGTGTTTTGATGTAATTGCAGCTCATAATTGGATTCGAGTCTGGAATAGTGGTGTTGTGGGACTTGAAATCAAAGAAAGCAGAGTACCGCTACACCTACGACGAGGTGAGTTCACCGGATTCATCCCCGCCCCCCCTGACGGGTGCTGCTTTTAATAAACAAAATGCAAAGATTATGAAGAACGGAGAGAGAAATAGATCAGATGTTTGTATCAACTTGGTATATGTGATGCTGCTCGGTGGGCTGGCCTGCTTTCGTTTTGTTTTTCCTTGTTTGGCTCAGTGTGGAAACGTCAAAGGAACTGCAATTTTTACAGATTTTTTACAGGCTGTTTAAGTTCAACCTCGTCACACAGGAACAAGCTCACGCGGGTTTGCGAATCGTCCGTTTCCGCTGTGAACGATCGACAAAACACCGTTTAAATTTCTTTAAGGGGAAAAGCTGAGTGTTATGGTATACCGTTTTATTGTTTCATAAACATGGAGTTTCATGGTGTTGTGAACGTACAGTGCTGTCAGTTTGCGAACTGCGGATGTTTTCACAAAGCTGAGCAGGATAGAAACTGATTCTGAACTGATTCTGTGGAAACGGGTCATTGAGAGGTAGCTGAAGATGAAATGGGTGATTCAGACGCCCACTGAGCAGATGGTCCTCAGTGGACTGATTGTAAATGCTTTGGATGTGCCTGAGCAAACCACAACCCCCCCCCCCCCACCCCCCACCTCCCCTCCACACACACAGAGCTACTTTGAGTGGCCTTGACATCACCACATCAAGTGTGTCAAGGGCTTGAGCCAGCACAACGCATCTCAAAACTAATAATTTCTCTGGCCTCTTGCAAGTTCTGACTCACAGCAAAGTATGAGTTTGATCACCTTGGAGAGGAAATGATAAAAAGGAATCTGTCAAAAGCTGCTTGATGCGTCTCTACCCCGGTGGTTTTGGTTTTTCCTTCGCCTCGTTCCCTCATTCCGTCCCCTGGGCAGTCAGTGGAGAGAGAGAGAGAGTGGCGATGAGGACGCAGTCGTCACGGTGACGAGGATGCAGTCGTCACGGCGACTCGTGGCCCACCGGCTGGGAGAGGCCGGTCACTTCCGTGGAGTCAGCGCTGTGCAAACACAGCACAACTGCAGTGCAGCGCGGTGCCCTGTATCACAGAGAAATGCACTGTGTGACCAAAAGTATCCGGACAGCCCTTGGTCTGGGGCTGTTTTTCATGGTTTGGGCTAGGGGACACTCACACACACACACACACACACACACACACACACACACAGGCACGCTATCAGCAGTAGAGACAGAATATGCTCTGCCTGTGGACTATCAACAGGCCCAAATGAATTTTGCAGCAGGGAGAGTTCATGCTGATTGCAGGATTTCTGGCTCTCTGATTTATGGCCATTTTTAAACATCTCTCACTCTCGCTGTCTTTATTCCAACTGTGATTTATTCACAGTAAAGAGGGGCCCCCAGTAACAATAAGCTAAACAATAAGATCAAATGCAAGCCTCATTACTTTTCTGCGGGAAAGCCTGGTGTGGGTGTGTACGTGTGTGTGTCTGTGTGTGTGTGTGTGTGTGTGGTGGGTGTTTGTTTTTCTGTATGTACAGTATGTGCTTGTGTTTGTTTGAATTTGTGTGCGTGTGTGTGTGAGTGTGTGAGTGTGTGTATGTGGGAATGTACGTGTGTGTGTGTGTGCGTGTACGTGTGCATGCATCTGCGTGTGTACGTGTGTGTGTGTATTCATGTGCATGCGTGTGTGTGTGCGTGTATGTTTATATACAGGGACCTACTGGAGAGCCGTGGCTGTGTTTAAGTATCCCACAATGCCTTGTGCAGAAGAGATGCTCCTCCCTGTGCAGCTAGCTCTGTAGCGTCTGTTAGCGGTGTGACTGGCACTAGTGTGAGGATGATCGAGGGATCAGCGCCGTGTGGCTTTCTGTAGTCCCCCGTCCTGGGGGGGCAGTCTCTTCATGCTGGCTTACGCTTCCCTCTGCTTTAAGTTAATTATGTTTGATTGAGCGGTTAATTGAATACTGATCTGTATTTAAACTCCCCTGACGGTTAATCTGCTAAGTCCTGTGTGAAAGAAATGTGTTGTTGGTGTTTCTGTGCTAATGAAAAAGGAGTAAGAATAAGCTTTATTCAGCGTACTTTTTCCTCAGTATTTATCCCTTAAACAAAATAATAAGCTTAGTTGCTTAATAAGTTAGCGTAGCATTGAAACAGTTAGATTACAGCTTCTTAACACTAGTGAATTAGCTGCATGCCAATTTGTGTTACTGATTAGTTGAAGGGAGACAAATGATCAGAACTATTATTTGCTAATAAATATCAGAGGCTAATAAATGCCTTATCTATTCCTTTTTTTTATATAAGTGAACACACAGAGTATTTATGCTCACAAGGAGGCAGACGATGATCCTCCTAGTTGTATAATTAAGTGTTATATCAATGGACTCTCAACTAGTGAAGAGCTTGGTTTGAGTCTTAACCCCGCCCCCTCCTCCCCTAACCACACCCCCTACACCCCTAACCCCGCCCCTGCATCCCCTAACCCCGCCTCCATCCATGTTCAGGCTAGAGTAGCGCCGCACAGAATGTTCTGGACGCTGACCAGCCGGAGAGCTGAGAGCCAAGTGGATGTGTGTCCAAAGCCTGGCGCCTCGCCCTGTCTTCTGCTGCTTTGTGCGGGCGCGTGCCAGCGTGAGCCATCTTGTTCCAGACAAGGGCCTCTCTGGGTGGTAATTGTTGTTTTGGACTCGCGACCCCCCCCACCCCCCACTCTGGCTGCTGGAGGGGGGGGTGAAAGCTTCGGGGGGGGTCTGAGCCCAGCGGGATACGGCAGGCTTTTTGGGTCTGGGGGTCCCGCTTTGGGGCCTGCTCGGAGCCGAACGGAGGCTGTTTTCTCTGCATTTACAAGCACAGCTTTCTCTTTCTATCGCTCTCTCTCTCATCCTGCTTTCTCTCTCTCTCTCTCTGTCTCTCTCACTGTCTCTCCCTCTCTCTCTCTCTCTCCTTCTCCCTCCCTCTGTCTGTCCCTCACTCTCTCTCTCTCTCTCTCTCTCTCTCTCTTTCTCTCTCTCTCTCTCTCTCTGTCTCTCTCACTGTCTCTCCCTCTCTCTCTCTCTCTCCTTCTCCCTCCCTCTGTCTGTCCCTCACTCTCTTTCTCTCTCTATCTCTCTCTCTCTTTCTCCCCCCCTCACTGTCTGTCTCTCTCTCTTCCTCTCTGTCTCTCTCACTCCCTCAGTCTCTCCCTCTCTCTCTCAGTTGTTAGCAGTTTTGTCTCGCGGTAACTATAACAGTGGCCCGACAGATACCAGACCGTGGGGTTTGCCCATGTGCTGGAACAGTATCTTAAACACATACCAGACCATAGAGCCCATCCATGCACTAGAGCATTGCCTTAACAGATACCAGACCATAGAGCCCATCCATGCACTAGAGCATTGCCTTAACAGATACCAGACCATAGAGCCCATCCATGCACTAGAGCATTGCCTTAACAGATACCAGACCATAGAGCCCATCCATACACTAGAGCAGTGCTTTAACAGATACCAGACCATAGAGCCCATCCATGCACTAGAACGGTGGTCTAACAGATACCAGACTGTGGGGCCCATCCAGGCACTGGAACAGTATCTTAACAGGATGAGGCCCTGGGAATTTAGTTTTTAGTTTTTTCTGAGTTGCATTCACCTTGGTGGATGGGACACAGCTTAATTGTTAAGGCTTGAACCCAGCTTTGAAAACATCCAATCAGCATTTTTTTTTTGCTTAATTTGAAGCATAATGAAAACTAATTAAAATGCCCCAATGCTTGTTTCTCCTTTCTTTTTCTGTTATTTTTTTGACACACACACACGATTCCCCCGCTCCAATTACGGAAGTGTTTGGAGGACTGATTGCAGACGCCCTCGTTAGTGCCTGGCAGGATGACTTGCATTTTCCCTCCCAGCTCATTGCTGGTCCTTTTTCCCCCCCGAGCTCTCAGAGCCGCCTTAAAATAGGGCGGGAGATTTACGGCACTGCCGCCGCCGGCGCCGCCGCCACCGGCGCGGGCTAGCGGGTTTAACGAGGCTCGCCGCGGCCAGCCCCGGCGTCCGCGACCGAGGTCGTCGCCGGCCGCCGGCTCTTCCCGGGGGGGGGGGCACGGTGCGGAAATGCGGCCTCTCCTCTCCTCCGTAGCCGTCCCGTCGATGAAGACGCCGAGTGCTTCTCCACCAGATCGATCCCTCGAAATCCCTTCAGTTACACCCCTTTGTTTATTTTTTGGTTTTTTCGCCTGCTTGCTTTTGCTTCTGCGGCAAAAGCTTTGAGCCAGGAAGGGGCTCACGTGCTTGCCACAGTAGCCCCTCCCTCTTTGGCCTGTGCTGGTTGTCGACTTCCTGTAATGTCAGGTTGTTGTGATGCAGACTGTTGTCTTTACATTGGCAGAGGAACATGCAATGACCCAATTGTGCCATGTGGGAATATTAGCAATGACCTTTTTTCCCCATTGTGTATTTGTATGGCATTTTCACTAAAATTAAGACTAAGATTTCCCATACAGGGAAAACAGGAAGTGGGGAAAACAGGAAGAGGGGAAATCTGGAAGTTTGCGATTTTGCGATCGCGATTTTGCTCCAGGCCTGTTGGGAGACACGTTGGCGGTCTCCATGTTGAGTGAAGTCTGACTTTCTCGTGTCAGTCACTTGGCAGTTGAGTTGATTTTCGGATGTTTTGTCAATTTATTCACCAGTACATTTGCAAACAAAGCTGAGAAAAAGCGTTTTCGCGGAGCGAGAAGATTGGACGGCGCTGCGTTGCGTCCCCCCCCCCCCCCTCCCAGTTTTTGGCGCTTCTGGTAATAAAGTGTGTCTCGGAACATAAAGTGTTTATTGTGGCTTTAAAACTGGGGACCGGCTCATGTGCGCCGACTCCGCGGGGTTCTGTAAAAAATCCTGGTCTTCGGCGCTGTTCTCCTGGCCCTGCAGCCAGCGATGACAGTTAGGATTTAAAATTTAGAGCGTGCGTCATTCACTGTGTATACGAGGACAGAGCCCTCAAAGAGGAGCTGTGTCTGGTATATCTGGCTTCTTACCTCGTGGACATGAATTGCATTTACAGTGTAAGGTTTACATTGATGCCTGTGCAGGACTGACGGGGGAAATTCCTGGGCCAAAATTATATTATTATATTAGTCCCAGTTTCGGGACAGTAAATATTTACCACTGATTCACAGGCCATTTGCCCCTCTTCCCCCCACCCCCCACCCTCCTCCAGGGCCTGGGACAGCGTAGCTGGTTGCCCCCCCCCCCCAACTCAACGCCGGCCCTAAGCCTATGACAGTCATTGGACACATTGTTCACTTCATATCGATAACACTTAATCTGTTTGCGTATTTGGTGGAGCCGCCCGTCCATCCATTTTTGGCGTCGTCGTCCCGCTTCGCGGTGTGCTTGCGTCTGTCGTTCCCGTGGATACGGGAGCGCTGCTCTGACGAAGCCCTCGCTCCTCCTCCGGCGCCGCCGGGGCTGCTGGGAGATTTTCCCGCGGCGGGCCGAGCTTCGCCTGTTTTCCGACGCCGTACAGAACCGGCCGGCTTTAATTTCTCCCGGGAAGCTTGTCTCCAGGCAACGGCTCGGCTCGGCTCGGCCTTCCCGGGGTGGGGGGAGGGGGGGCTCTGACTTATCCTCTCCCTAATTTACCGAGATTGATTGATGCCGAGGAACCCCCAGATTTCACTGTCAGGCACCTCGGAGTGACACGGGCGGCCAGTCGCTCCGCCAACCAGGTGACTCCGCCCACCGGGTAACTCCTCCCCCTGCGCTGCTCAGCGTTTCAGCTGACAAACAAAAAAAAAAAAAAAAAAACAAATTTTCGGAAATTGAGATTCATCTTCAATCCGCGTACACGTTTGAAGAATTATACAGTGGGCGACCTCCTTTGTGGTCTCATAATTTATTAATAATGTGTTTCCTGGAGGTTATCGTATTGGATCGGGGCTGGTTTCGACGCACGAAAACAGGAGGAGAAACAAACAGACGGCTTGTGGCCGTTGGCCAATATCTATAGAGGATACATCTTCGTCTTCCTGCTGTGGCTGGCATGCTTCGGGGGAAAAAGCATGAATAAAAAAAATAATAAAAATAAATAAATAAATGTTATAACCACTCAAACCATCTGGCAAATAAATTTTGGTCATTGGGCAACTGGCCTTGATGTTAGATCTGCACGACGTTTGGAAAACGATGGGAGTTTCGCTGCGTTTTCTATGCGTTGTTTGTGTGTTGTGGGATGACACAGAGAAACTTTACTAAGCTCTATAAGGTCCAGGAGATTAGGGTGAGATGGTGGGGATGTGGGGATGTGGGGGGGACGGGGGGACGGGGGACGGGGGGGGGGCTCTACCGTATATAACATGACACGCCATCTGCTACTTGAAACGAATGTACTGTATCAGAGTTTTTTGCTAAGCAGCGCGTTCCCCAGTTGGGGGTGCCGGTTTGGACTCAAAAAATATTGTTGTGACCTTTGCGTGATTTTAAATGGGTAAACAGTGACTGTATGCTACACAAACTGTGCCGCTGTTTATTCCGTGTTCGGATATTAATTCAGCTTTATCAGGAAATTTTCAACAAATCAGAAAGTTGAATTAATTATGTTGTTTTGCATTGGAGTTCATGTACTCTCTAAGCAATTTGCTAAACAACATGAAAAAAAAAAAAAAACACATCCGCAGTAAGAAAAATGCATGTGATTATCTTATTGATGAGAGAGAGAGGGGGAGAGAAACATGGAGAGGAGGGGAGAGAGACAGAGATAGAGAGAAAGAGAGAGAGAGAGAGAGAGGGAGAGACGAGAGGGGAGGAGAGGAGAGGAGAGAGAGGAGAGAAGGGAGAGAGAAGAGAGAGAGAGAGCAGGTTTTGAACGAGGCGTCTCTTGGCAGATGGGACGCGATCCCCGTGTTCGCATTTGCATTCCGCCTGCCCGCCGGAACGTTCCGTCGCCGAGAGCGACGCGGCTCCCTGCCCTTTGACCCCCGTCGCGCGGGGCGACACGTGTCTGACGAGGCGCGCGGTACCCCGGGCCGGCGGCTCATTGGCAGTCCCCCCGACGCGGCGGCGGTGGCCCGCCCGCGTATCGAGGAGCGCCAGGTGTGTGCAGGCGGCCCGGCGCGTTTCAGCAGAGTATCCATCTTAGACTTTCAGCTGCTCCTTTCACACCGTCTCCCTCTCTCTCTCTCTCTCTCCCTCCCTCAGTCTCCCTCTCTCTCTCTCTCTCCCTCCCTCCCTCAGTCTCTCTCTCTCTCTCTCCCTCCCTCCCTCAGTCTCTCTCTCTCTCTCTCCTTCCCTCCCTCTCCCTCACTTTGTTAGGAGAGGAATCCGTGTGTGTGTTCTTTTTGTTCGTCTGTGGTCTGCCTGTGGTCTGTTTCTAGTCTGTCTGTAGTCTGACCGTGGTCAGCCTGTGGACTGTCTGTAGTCTCTCTGTGGTCTGTTGTCTGTCCCCGGGCTGTCCCTGGTCTGTCGGGAGTCTGTCTGTGGTAAATCCTGTCAGTAGTCTGTCTGTGGTCTGTTTCTGGTCTCTTTGCTGCAGCCGCACAGATGGTGCAGCCCAAGGTCGGACCGTTGAGAGAGAATCCAAGCAGTGGCGGGAACCTGAGATTTCAGAGCCTACACACAGGGAGAGCCCTGAATAGCAAGCAGGGATCGGTTCCTAATTGATATCATCCATCTGAAATTGGAGAGTAATGAAAAATGGGGCGTTTTTTTTATTTGTTTTGTTTTGTTTTTTTTTTTAAATCCCCACTGGTACTTGAGCAAAGTCCAATCTATCACAAATACTCCTCCTGGAGGTCCAAGGCTCTTAATGAGCGAGCGCGTGTGTTCATGGCTGTCTGTCTCCGTCTGCGAAGCGCGACAAAGGGTTTACTGTCTCCGTTCAACGGAATTATCCTTTGGCTAACCCTCCAGGCCATCGAGCGATCCAGTGCGCTAAGCACACAAAGAGGGCCTGTAAGAGAGGTAGAGAGAGAGAGAGAGGGAGGGAGGGAGAGAGAGAGAGAGAGGGAGAGAGGGAGGAAGAGTAAATGGATTGTTTGTTGATTCCTGCGAAACGTTTGGCGGCTCCACCGAAATCCCCGGCGACAGCGTCTGTCACGAGCGTCGCCGTCGCCGTCGCCGTGATGCTTTCCCACTTGGCGTAATTGCACAGACAGCGTTTCCCTAATTGAGGCCTTTTTGTCTGAAGTGTGGGTGTGGATGGGGGGGCGGGGTGAGGGTGTGGATGGGTGGGGGTGGAGGGGGGCGTCTGCATGACGGTGCCTTTGGTGTCCCGTCTTGACGGATATCGCCGGGGGCGGTGGTTTTTTCGGTCGTGCCCCCCGTGAGAGGAAGCGAGCTGACGGGGACAGAATCTGCACCGCTACGCTAAGCTATGCTACACTATGCTACGCTAAGCTATACTACACTACGCTATGCTAAGCTATGCTATGCTAGGCTACGCTACACTATGCTATGCTAAGCTATGCTACGCTAGGCTACGCTACACTATGCTACGCTAAGCTATGCTATGCTACACCGCGGGCCGCTAATGAGAGGAAGGGCGGCCCCCTCGACCCCATCCGTCATCTTCGTCGGAGCCGTCGCGTCCGTCTTCTCCCGTCCTCCTTCCGTGCTCCACCGGGGCAGTGTCCCTCTCTGCCCACAGCTCGTTTACGAGCCTGCCTGCTTCGATTAGCGCCATTTCCGCTCGGGATCGGTGGCGCGCCGGTCTGCTTTCTCATTGGTTCAGAAGCAGAACCCCCTTACCATAATTCCTCCGCCCCCCCCCCCCCCCAATACTTGATGTGCCTTATTAATGAGACTATTTCCAGCGTTTTTGTTGGGTGTAATTAGAACATCATGTGCCAATTATGTGCTCAAATGAAGCTACGGATGCTTCTTTTTTTCTGTCCTGTTTTGTTGTCACCAGGTCATGAGAAATTAATGAGGCTTTTTAATCACACCGTTCTCTGTGTTGAGCCAAATTTATCTCGAATGCTGAACTTTTTATTAGAACTTCTGAAGGTGACCTTCAAAGGTCACCTTGAAAACACACAGTCGCAGGTGAGCATAAAATCTCCTGCGAACTGCTGATAGTTTCAAATACGCGAATCCCAAAAATGCAGGACTTTGCTGTTCTATTTTGATTAATACAGAGCTACTGAAATGAAACTGTCTTTGGCCGGCAACCATAGCTTCAACTTCTGTTCGATGTGCACTCTGCTTCACTTTCCTTCCATTTTATATGTGTTGCGTGTTCTGTGGGTCTCTAGTTGACGGTGTGTTCTCAGTGTTGTAGTCACTATGGGTGGGGCTTGAGTGGGTCAGGCCCACCCACTCAGAACGCTTGTGCCCCCTCCCCAAAACTATATCAGATAATTTTCATTAAAAATGCGATCACAATCCCTATCCATGATCGTTCATCCCCCCCCCCCACCCCCCGACTTCCCACCCCAAGACTGAGCCCAGGCGCTGGGTCTCCATGTATTTTAATATGTTCTCATTAGAGCTGTCCCACCCCGTCCCAACCCAGCGCAGTGACTGTACCGTAGCGTGCCACAACGTGCAGACTCGTTAATGGCGGGCATGGAAGGCAGGCGCTGGTCAGGCCTGCGCCCTCCTCTTCCTGTTTGAAGGATGGTGCTCTGGCTTCCCATTGATTTGTTGTTCATCCAGCAGATCTACTGTTCCCCCGGCCTGGAAATAGAAACGCGCGGGTCGGTCGGATTATGCTGAGCGGAGGGAGAAAGCCCTTTAATTAGAAAATAATAAGACAGGCTCCTTCACCCTCTGCCACCTCTCTTTCTTTTTCTTTCTCTCTCTCTCTCTCTCTCTTAATCTCTTCCTCTCTCACCGTGTCTCCTCCCTTTCTCACTCTCTCACACTACTGTGTGTGTTCTTCTCCATCGCACTCTCTCTCACCCTCTCTCTCTCTACTCTTTCTTTCTCTCTCTCTACCTATCTCCTCCCTCCCTCCTTTCCTCCCTCCATCTCTCCTTCCAGAGCTGTGTCTCCGATGGGCATTAGTCATTTTGGGAGGGCGAGCAGGAGCAGAAGCTGTTTGTTTATTTATTTATTTATTTATTTTCTGGACCCAGGAGTCCAGCACACAGAAGCCAGATTGCGCTTTGATTAGCAGCAGCGCTAACGCACAGCGCAATAATGATGCAGATGCGGGAGGAGTCCCCCGGGGGGGGGGGGGCGAAGCCTGCATGCAGAACATGCAGCCATTTGTTTTCCTGCGACGACCACCGTCCTTCGCCGAGTTATTAAGTTATATTATATATTATATATTATATTAAGTTAAATTAAGTTTTTTTTCCCACCGTTGGAATGGCGGTCTTCCTCTCAGGATGCTCCATCGAGAATTTCGGTCGCGTTCGGTTTCTATGACCGCTGCTCTTTAACCACGCGGGCCTGGATTTTGAACAGTTCATGTTGATGATCTTGTCGAGCCGACTGTCCAGTAGCCTTATGGGTATTTACATGAACTGTAGTCTTTCACATGGTCTGTAGTGTTTTACATGAACTGTAGTCTCTTACGTGGTCTGTAGTGTTTTACATGAACTGTAGTCTCTTACGTGGTCTGTAGTGTTTTACATGAGCTGTAGTCTTTTACATGGTCTGTAGTGTTTTACATGAACTGTAGTCTTTCACATGGTCTGTAGTCTTTTACGTGAACTGTAGTCTTTTACATGGTCTGTAGTGTTTTACATGAACTGTAGTCTTTCACATGGTCTGTAGTGTTTTACATGAACTGTAGTCTCTTACGTGGTCTGTAGTGTTTTACATGAGCTGTAGTCTTTTACATGGTCTGTAGTTTTCATGAACGGTAGTCTTACGTGGTCTTTAGTGTTTTACATGAGCTGTAGTCTTTTACATGGTCTGTAGTGTTTTACATGAACTGTAGTCTTTCACATGGTCTGTAAGTGTTTTACATGAACTGTAGTCTTTCACATGGTCTGTAGTGTTTTACATGAACTGTTGTCTTTCACATGGTCTGTAGTGTTTTACATGAACTGTTGTCTTTCACATGGTCTGTAGTGTTTTACATGAACTGTAGTCTTTCACATGGTCTGTAGTGTTTTACATGAACTGTAGTCTTTTACATGGTCTGTAGTCTTTTACGTGAACTGTAGTCTTTCACATGGTCTGTAGTGTTTTACATGAACTGTAGTCTTTTACATGGACAGTAGTCTCAATCAGGAGAAAGGATGAGGGTTAGCAGATTGTGCTAGCGCCAGTTTTAGCGTGCTTTCCGTAACATCACCACCTGCTGGCGCGTAGCTGTCGTTTGAACATACACGGGGGCGTTACGCCAAAAAGCGTGACCATAACGTACGACCGTATGACCACCCCGTCTACGAGAGGCAAACACCTGCGGTCGCTCTGCAGTTCGCTCACCTCCTCTTCCTCCCTCTCTCTTCTCCCCGCCCTTCGTCTTCCTCCCGCTCCCCCCCCCCCCACCCCCACCGAAGGCGATCCACTCGGTGGCCTGGCACCACGAGGGGAAGCAGTTCATCTGCAGCCACTCGGACGGCACCCTGACCATCTGGAACATCAAGTCACCCGCCAAGCCCGTGCAGACAATCACCCCACACGGTAAGCACCTCCCCTCCGCTGGTCCCGCTGAGGGGGGGGGGGGAGAGGGAGGGGGAGAGAGGGAACGAGAGCGAGAGATGGTGTGAGAGAGAAAGAGAGTGAGAGATTGAGAGGAGGAGAAAGAACGGGAGAGAGAAAGAGAGAGAGACTGTGAGGGAAAGAGTTGGTACACCCTCCCTAGCTCACCTGCCACAATGATAAAATGTTATGGAGGCTGGGGTCTGAGGGGGAGGGGTGTTGAAATTACTCAGATCTTCCTGTATTCCAATTCTAAAATAGCCCATTATTTTATTTCCTTCACTCCTCCCACCCAACCCCCCCCCCCTCCCTTCTGCCCCCCACCTCTCCCACTTCCCTCTCTTGGAGGTCCAGGAGACAGGGGGGTAAGATTGATGGAAGGGGGTACTTACGGTATGACTAACTGCCGACAGTCCCTTCCACATGAGTCAGTCGTATTTCATGTTTTTTTATGCGGGGGATATTAAAATACTTTCCACTCCTAATGCAGAACAGGAGCGCGGTGATTTGCTGAGGTTCTGTGTAAAGGCCTGTATGTACATTCATTCATTTATTTATTTATTTATTCATCGGTGATCTCTCCCAGTTCTCTTGCTTGTCGCTCGCTCGCCACGTTCATTCAGGGTGTCTTTTCTAGATTTTAGGGTTCGGTCACAGCGATCCCTGTGTGCGTTTTCATTGGCTCTGCAGCTGTGGACCCACAACATGTCCTTCCTATAAGTCCCTTTGTTTTTAAGCCATCTCTTTATAGTTGTATACTGTATATATATACGGTATTGAACTAAAAATAAACTGAATGTTTTATGGGGAAATAAAACATTCAGTCATAATGCAAAGGTAAACTACTGTTTTTTTTTGCAGCACATGTCAAAGATGCTCTTTTTACTTAAAATATGAAAAGAGTATTTCATAGGACAGGACATTTTTAAAATCATTTTTGAGTGGAGGAACTGAAGAAATGCATGAAGACAGAAAGCTTCGTCGGTCCTGTCTCTCTGGAAACCCTGAAGGGAAGAGTCTCTCCGCTCTCTCTCTCTCTGAGCTCTGAGCCTGTTTGTTTCACGCGCGGGTATTTGGTAAAGAGCGAGAGACAGGCGGCGGTAGCCTGTCGTAATGTGACATTGCCACCGCCTGGGGAGATGGGGGTCGGTTTCGGAGCATTACAAAAAAAACGCTAATTCTCCCTCTCGGGTCTCTTGCGTCTGTTCCGGAATGTTCCGGAATGCTCCAACGCGACAGACAGTGTTCCGGAAGCCGACGGCAGCCTAGCAACCGTCCCGGCCGCGTTCCGGCGGCCCCCCACCCCCCCATCGTCTCTATGCGCGCTACCTACACGCCGTTTGGAAGTGACTGGGGAATAGTCGCCATTCCCGCTGGGAAGAAGGGTGTCACTGGCGGGTTAAAGTGGCATTACTGGGCTAACCTGGTTTGTTGGCCGTTCCGCAGGGGGGGGGGGGGGGCAGTTGGGGGGGGGCAGCCACGGGCGAATCGCCAGGCTGGATGGAGAGCAACAAAAAACCGTTCATCCGGCAGTCCGGCCGCCAAAACCGCCGCCGCCGTGCGCACTCTCCCCGCCTCTCGTTTTGGAGAGCTTATCGAGGGCGGAGAATTAATTAGGGATTCCCGCGCAGGACTGTGTGAGTTAGATAAATGGTAATGGCGGAGAGAGAGGTATTGATCTTGTGTCGGGGGGGGGAGGGCCGCTGGACGTTAAAGTGGGTGGCGGCTGGGGGCTGGCGGCTGGCGCGGGACGAGCCCCTGGGTGTGAGAGATGTGGGGGGGGCGTGGTGGGGGTGTTGCAGATGGATCGGCCCGTCTCCGTGACTACGCGGCGGGTGACTGCAGCGTCAGGGAAAGGGAGCTGATGATTGGCTCGTTTTGAACAGCTTGGGAAACGTTCTATTTCAGGAAAGCAGCCCAAGGATGGGAAGAAGCCGGAGCCCTGCAAACCCATCCTGAAAGTGGAGTACAAGACCACCAGAGCGGGGTAAGGGAGGCAGCACGGCCCGCTGTGTCTCTATCCCTCTGTCTCTCTCTATCCCTCTATCCCTCACTCTCTCTGTCTCATACCCCCACTGTCTCTCTCTCTTTCCCTCTCTCTCTCTCTCTGTCTCTTTATTTCTCTCTCTCTGTCTCTCTCTCTCTCTATCCCTCACTCTCTCTCTCTCTCTCTCTCTCTGTCTTTCTGTCTTTTTGTCTCATCACCAGTCTGTCTCTCTCTCTCTCTTTCTGTCTCATCCCCTCACTTTCTCTCTCCCCTCTCCCTCTCTCTCCCCCTCTCCCCCTTTCTCTCTCTTTTGCATCCCCTCACTTTCTTTCTCCTTACCCCCGTGTCCTTCCCTCTTCCCCCCTCCTTCTCCCTTTCTCTCCCTTTCCTTTTCTCTCTCTCCATTCTTAATTCCTGCTCTCTCTTCCTCCCTCACTACTGTGCACTTTACTTCTCTCTTCCTTTCCTCACCTCTCTCTTTTCCATCAGTCTTTTGGTTACCTTCCCCTCTCTGTTATTCATTTTGTTGTAATCAGAGCACTGTCGCGGGGGGGCAGAATGTCTCTCTGTTTCCACAGAGCGGCTGTGGTGATGTGCAAGTGTAGGTGCGCATCGGAACTGAGGCCTACGCTCTCAGCACGGCGATCACCGTTAAAAAAAGCCGTTGCACTGCACCGGAAACGCTTTGCGTCACGTTAAAGCCAGGAGCGTTCAGTCAAAAGGAACCTTATAAATCCAGAAAAGAAATGACTAATAATCACCAAACATTGAACACCGTTCAAGTTGTCAGTCAGATCATTTCCGGACGTCATTTTATAAGTCAGGCTTTTCGTTTTTTTTCTTTTTTTTTTCTTCCTGAACAACTAAGTTAAACCTTGTTCATTTCCATGGCAACTTGAGACGTGGCAACTTACCATATATTCTGCAGACGAAAACAAGCAATGCCCTCTAGTGAAATATCGAAAGAAACATGATGATTTGCTGTTTGGAAAGAAGAGCATTCTCCATTATGATTAGCAATATCTTCTTTTAAAACAAAAAAATGTCTTATGTGATGTGTAAAATATACAGTAAAACCCAGTCTCATTTTGTTTGTCAGTCAGGTATTTTGACATGTATTTGGGTGTTAGTTAAAACAGTGCTGTCCTATCCTCTGTATTTTCATACATCCTGGAAGTATAACTGGAGTTTTCAACATTTTGTGTATGTGTGCGTGTGTGTGTGCGCGCGCTCGTGTGTGTGTGTATATAAAATGGCGGCCGGGCGTCACACGTTCTTGCCGATGTTCTTCCCCTCCAGGGACCCGTTCATGATCCTGTCCGGGGGGCTGTCCTACGACACGGTGGGCAGGAGGCCGTGTCTGACGGTGATGCACGGCAAGAGCACCGCCGTCCTGGAGATGGACTACCCCATCGTGGACTTCCTAACGCTGTGCGAAACGCCATATCCAAATGGTGAGCGTGCCCCTCTCTCCTCTCTTACGTTTTCAGCCGTCTTGCACACCTGTGTCACTTACCTGGGTGAGCGGGAAGGCACCCGTAGACCATATGAAGTCTGTGACACAGCTTCTTGTGTAGCCCTTTCTCAGAGAGCTTTATGGTTTGCGTACCGCCGCCACCGGTGACATACACACAGCTCGCTAAAGTCACCTTGATTTATTGATGAGGGGAGTCAGATTGCGTCACGGCACATCTGTCCGGGAGTCGCTACCCATATGTCCCAATGCCAATCGCGATGGTGTAATCGTCCGTACATCTGTGCTGTGATTCGTCCGTACACCTGTCAATCATCGGATGCAGTTAGACCTGCCCACTGCATGCTGTTACATTTGGCCGTTACGATTAGCCTTTGGATTGGATTGGTGGCACATGCATGCCTCAGATGCCCATTTGTAAAACAGCCACAGATCTGAAAAAAGACCTCAGTTTAGTTCGTATAAAACGTCATTGGCATTAGCTGGGAAAAAAATCACAAAATCTGACATGAAACGGATCTGAAGCTGATCAAATTTGCTGTAAGGAATCTTTTCATGTGACCTAAACCAGAAGTGGACAAGGAGGGTCGTACCTGTTTCTGGTTTTAATGCAAACTTCTGGCCTAAATTACTTTATCTGCCCCAAAATTTATGTCACCTGACATTTTAGCTACATTTCCTGGTAAGCGCTTGAATGACAGCTGAAGACTGTTCTTGTGTCCCTGTATTAAACGTTTAACTGTGATCTAATCTACAAGCCAGCGTTGGTGTGTACAGCCAATTAGCTCATTTAGCCAGGGTAATTGGTGGGAAAAAAAACCTACACACACACCGGCCTCCAGGACTGGAATCGCCCTCCCCTTGACCTAACGCTCAAAGTGTTCTTCAGCTAAACCTGGCAACGGAGCAGTGTGCAGGCGTTTATTTTATCTTCGGTGAACTTGATTCCCATTGGTCGGTCATACTGTTATAACGCTCCTGTATGTCAGCCCTGGATACGTGTCTGATCTTCCTGCAGCTGTTTGCAGCGACGGCGGGCTCACCTTTTCCCCCCGACCGTCATTCCGCAGTTCGCTGTAATCGTCGGACCGAACGAAAAGCCGTTTGTTTGTTTTTCTCCGACGACCGTGCCCCCAGAGGAACGCTGGATGTGCATAATTAATTTCAGAAGTTTGATTTTGCGCCATGATTTATATTCATAAAGCTCATGATCATTATCTCTTTTTTTCTTTTTTTCCTTCTTTTTTTTGCGCTCCTGCCCTTTAAAAGATTAATCCTTTGGGAGAGTCTTCATGGGTGATTAGTGGTGTAGTAGCTGCTAGTTTTCCCGCCATCGCTCACGGTGAGGAAGGAAATGACACGGCAGTTGTTTGGCTTTTGCTTGTGGAATGCGTGTAATCATGTTTTTGTAATTTTACATCTTCTATTCAATGGAAACGTTTTCTGTTAGTTTTCAGAAATCACAAAGAGGTCTGGGAATATTGTGTAAGGAACGTGGGGGTGGGTGGGGAGGGCACTTTAATTTGGGGGGGGGGGAACACAAGTCTGGAGTCTTCAGATACCCGGTCCTGTTGAGCCTCAGGGTACGCTTGTTTTTTTGTTGTTGCTCGAAACTTAGATGGCCAATTAAGTAAGGTAATTACAAAAAAGTTCCTCATCGGTTTCTCTTGGATTGGAATTGGTTGCCGGTCTTAAGGTGAAGGCAAAACGCGGCAGACAAATGAGGACAGGGACTGCGGGCTCATTACAGTACATTTCATTCACTTAGCAGGCACTCTTAAACAGAGGGAAGTTGCGATCGTAGTGCAGCACTGTTAGTGTGCATGGATGCCTTCCCTGCTGAAAATTCCAGTTTAAACCAGTCTAAGCTGGTTTCAGTTGTGTTTTAGCCACTTTCAGTTGGTCAACCAACTGTTCACCAGTTGACCAGCCTACGCTAACCAGCTTAACCAGCTGTGTCCAGCTAGAGTCCAGCTTCGACCAACCACAGACCAGCTAGGACCAGCTAGAAGTGTCAAGTCAAATCACACCTTAAACCAGCTTAGAATCCCAGCCGGTCTTAGCAGAAATTTTCCATAGCATTTGTACTGAAACGAGTGTCAAGCTTGTCTGAACAATCTGAACTTTGACCCTGGAGATGCTTGGAAGTGTGAGAGAGGAAGACCGGATGCCGGTAACCGGGCGTGTTGCTACGGGAACGGCTGACAGTGGCCGGGGTGTGGTGGGTGGCGGTCGTCGCCACGGCAGCAGCCCGTACAGCGTTCACGGTGGTTGTTCGCAGTATTAATGCGAGCGCCCCGGGTTTCTCCTGCCGCTCTATTCGTGGATTTCACACTGTGACCGAGACCGAGCGAGAAAGCCAGTGGACTGGGGAGAAACTGTGAACTGTACGCAAAACTGTTCCCTGGCAAATTAAGGTGATAAATTATTGCAAGGTGGACCTCAAAAGTTACCAGATCCAGGGGTTCTGAAAAAGGTTTTATTTTTTGAATTATTATTTGTATGCAGGGGGCGGAGGAAATGCGTGCTGTGGCACCGAAGCGAACCTATGACATCATGGGGTCAAAGGTCACCCAGGGGTCATTGTGTGGATGAAATTTCAGGAATTTCGGTGTATTTGGTGGGACATGATCTCTAAGCCTACTTATGACCCCGGAGTAAGTCACCACTCCCTGTCCCACTCCCTGTTGAATTTATTACACAGGTTAATATCTTCTTCTATTTAGATACATAAATTAAAATGATCTCAATAAGAATATGAGTATAGATTATCTTTCTGATAATTTAAATTTTTTAATTAAAGTTTTTTTTCCTATATGGTCTATTATTATATTTCATATGTGACCAGTCAGGATAACACCCCACGTGAGGTCCCTCGTAGTGATATATGGCAGCATCACAATATTCCGGAAGCAGTTTTAACACTGTGTGTAACGGCTCGTGGGTTTGAGGGCGTAGTTGCGTTTATGGAGTGGCGTTATATTATTTCGGAAGCGGAGTGGAGAAGTCCTTGGCGCATTTCCCCTGGGTCAGATGAAGAGTAAAAGCAGAGCGTTCTCGTATAAGCCCCCCCCCCCTTTGCGTTTCACTCATAAAAGGAAGCCCGGGCAGCTCTGTGAGGACGAGGACGTTGGGAAGTTTTGGATGAAAGGCTTTTGAGTTGCGTAATCCAGCGGCGACGGCTGTTGTTCGGGGCCGACCCGATGTTCTGGCGTCTTTGATTCAAGCTCATTACGCTGACCTTTGGAGACTGCGGCTTACATAATATTGTTTTCCTTCCCCCCGCTCACTTGTTTATTCCTGGCCTGTCCCCGATTCCCTAAGTCACTGTTCTTAAGATAATTTCCGTCGTGTTGTCCTGGGCATGGATTTTTTATTTTTATTTTTTTTTTGGTGGAATTGCGAAAACCCTGCCCTGAAATGGCTTTGATGCGTTTGGGTTATGGCGGAACGGAGTGTCGCTGGAGGTGATGGTGCCGCGGGCTGCAGACTCTCCGGCTGAGTGGCCTCTGAAGGGCTCCATTCGAAGCTCGCCCCGGCGAGAGGCTCTGTTAAGGCTTTTTTTTTCCTGTTTTTTATATGAGATAAAAAAAAAATTTTTTTTTTTTTTGCTTGTTATTGTTGTTTTTTTCCCCTCTTCCTCTTTTTTTCGTATATTTTTTATTTATTTATTTTTTGCCCGACGGCGTTTTCGGCGGAGAAGGAGACGTTAATGTGGACGGACCGTAAAGGTCGCGCTCCGCGGGCGCGGGCGTCGTCTCCACGGCGTCGCTCGTACGCGCGCCACACACGATGCTCGCCAACCGCGCCCTCACCCACCCCCACCCCCACCCCCACCCTGAGCCCCCACCTCCACCCCTCGCCCCACCCTCACCCTCAGGCCACACCTCCACCCTGAGCCCTCTCCCCCCACCCTGAGCCACACCTCCACCCTCAGCCCCCCCCCCCCCCCACCCCACCTGAGCCCCCACCTCCCACCCTCACCCCCACCCTCACTCTCAGACCACACCTCCACCCTGAGCCCTCCCACCCTGAGCCCCATCTCCCCCCTCAGCCCCCACCCCCACCCCACCCTCCCCACCCTCAGCACACCTCCACCCTGACCCACCTCCACCTCCCCTCAGGCCACACCTCCACCCTGAGCCCTCTCCCCCCACCCTTAGCCCACACCTCCACCTGGAAAAGTGGACGTCATTTCCTCTCGTGGTTTTTGGTCACCTCGCAACATCTGCAGCAGAGCTGACTGAAGTTGCACTCGGCCCCGCGTCGTAATTCTGCTTCAATGTCGCAGACGCTGTGCTAAAATTGTTCGTTGTTTTTTGTTTTTTTTTTAGGCCTCCCTAAATTTTATTTTTTTACTGTTGGTAATTTAAGTTCACTGAAATGGCAGTTATTTCTTGTTCTCCTTGCAGATTTCCAGGAACCTTATGCTGTAGTCGTCCTTCTAGAAAAGGATTTAGTAGTTATTGATCTTGCACAAAATGGGTAAGTTCGAATATGGGTAGGTTTTTTTGTTGTTGCACAGTGCAGTGTGCTGTTATTTTTAATGGGTGCATTTTATTTAATTTACTTCTTGATTACTTTAACCAACAATACGATATTGTAGTCTGTTAAACTTGTCCAGAGTCTCCTTGCATTTTATTGACTTGCTCGCATTGTTAAGTACGCTTAGTTATGTTGGTTTTTGTTGCAGGCATTATTATTATTATTAGTCATACAGTATTAAATGTGTGACTCCTAAACTGACCCGTGGTGTTGTACTTAATCTGTACTGAATTTGCCCTTTATAGGGTGGTAAAAAACAAAAGGTTTTTGTTGCCTTGTTACACAAGCAATTGTTCAGTATGGCCCAAAATACAGTTAGTACTGAGGGGCTAATGAGAGTATTTTTACATGTACCAAATAAAATATCTAATAAGCAGAACGCTAAGTCATTGCCTAATTCACCACTGCCCGCAAAAGCTCAAATTGGTTTTGATTGCATTTTAGGTACTGTACACATTTTGCCTGTATATTCAAACCTATATAATGCAGAGTTTGTACATACGTTGTGAAGTTTTGTAAAGTGATCATTAATGACTTTGATTGTAAAGTGATCACTAATGATTTTATTTCAGTTCATTGCGATATATTGTATTTTCCTGAGGGATGGGTCTTTCCTGGCATAATGTGTGAATCGCGAATGTTTGTCTCTTTTTTCCCCCCGTCCCGCTCCAGATACCCCATCTTTGAGAACCCGTACCCGCTCACCATCCACGAGTCCCCGGTGACGTGCTGTGAGTACTTCGCCGACTGCCCCGTGGACCTCATCCCCGCCCTGTACTCCGTGGGCTCCAGGCAGAAGCGGCAAGGCTACAGTAAAAAGGTGTCCTGCACCCCCCGCCACCGCGCTCTCTCACACCTGCTGCCCCCCCCGACACACCTGTGTGCTCTCTCACACCTGGTGCCCCCCCAACCACACACCTGCTCACTCTCTCACACCGTGCCCCCCGCACACCTGTGCTGTCTCACACCTGCTGCCCCCCAGCACACCTGTGTGCTCCTCACACTCTGCCCCCCGACACCTGTGTGCTGTCTCACCTGGCCCCCCCAACACACACACCTGCTCACTCTCTCACACTTGCTGACCGCACACACACACCTGCTCGCTCTCGCACACCTGCTGCCCCCCAACACACACACCTGTGTGCTCTCACACACCTGCTGACCCCCCACACACACACACACACACACACCTGCTCTATTATCCCGGGATAATGTACTCAGTTGTTGTCCCCCCCTGACAGTGGCCCCCATATGGTGCAGAACATCACCTTCAGTAAACCTGTGAGTCACCAGCAGCCAGCGTGAAGCTCTCTGCATGCCGTGTTATCCCCATGGCAATTATCCTCCGGTGAAAAGGCTGCGTCCCATTGGCTGGCTGAGCGTGAGGGGGCGGGGTCAGTTGCGTGGTTGGGACCCCTTTTTTTTTTTTTTTAACCGGAGGAGCCGGTTCTTGAGAAGTGAGTCCGCCTGTTCTGAAGAGCATCGGGAGGTAAGACGCACAGGCACAGAAGCTGGAGAGAAGGCCACACAAGCGCTTGGCTGGCGTTTTATGGACTACCCATAATGCTGCGGTGGAGTGGTCTGCTGTTCCCTGACCTCGCCTGTGGGACGTGTGTACTAATGCTTCTCGGCGGTGGGTGGGGGGATTTTAAGAATGGAAGGAATGGAAGAAAAGGCCTGTCTGTGTTTGCCTGCGTGAGGTCCGCTGCTGTGAGGTGGGCATTGTGGTTGGGGGGGTTCCCTGCTCTGGGGGGGGCACGCCCTTTAGAAACACCCTTCTCGGGACGGAACGGAAGCGGCAATTGATTCGCCCCTCTCAGCCGGGATGCTCTGGGGGGGGGGGGGGGGAGAGACAGACAGAGCCCGGGCTGAGATTCATCGTGTATCCCCTAGCAACGGCGCTTCTCCCGAAAAGCCCGTCGGTCTAAAAACGGAACGGGCGCTTCGCACCTCTTATCCCCGCCTCACAGCCGCGGTCCCGGGCACTGGCTCGGATGGGGGGGCGGGGGGGACGGTGACGGTCACGGGGGATTTTTCGAGGAGGTTCAGCTCACCGCGAACGGCTCAGAGCTGCTGGTGGGAGGCGGGCTGTGCTGACTGGGTACAGCTATATCTGTGTTCTGATTACCCACAATGCACTGGGCCAGTGTCTCATAAGCGAATGGCTCGTCTGTTTCGTACCTTTCTGTTGGAGTCATGTCAGACTGATAAAAAGTGTCCTTTACTGTGTATATGATGAGAAACTGAATACAATACTCTGATAACGTGTTTTGTCTTCTTTTTGTTTTTATTTTAGGAGTGGCCCATCAGCGGCGGTACCTGGGGTCTCGGGACACAGAGCTACCCAGAGATCATTATCACCGGGTGAGGGCTGCGCACTGCGGGGCTCCCCGAGGGGGGCTCCAGCAGCGGTGGTTTTACCGTACGCGGGTATGCGGGGGGGGGGGCGGGGGGGTGCGCGTGTCCGGGGAGTGGCCGGAGAAGCTGTGCAAAAAAAAAAAAGCTGCGCAAGGAAATAAAATGAACTTGTGTCTGCCACCACCCCCCCCAGACACCCCCCAAATGTCTACAGTTCAGCTGAAATCGCAAAAAAGGATAGGGCATGTAAGCACTTTCCCACTTTCACACTTTCACTTTTAGCTTCTGTGTCCAGGAATGAAAAAAGGCTGCATACAACTCCCAGAATGCCGTTCGCTTGTAGGAGTAACAGTGATGACAGCGCTGCGGTTGAATGTGAACAGAGAGGAGCACAGTCTGTCTTCACTCAGTTAATTCCATTTGGTTCCCTTGTTTGGTTTTACTTATTCATGCGCTCGTTCATTTATTCATGTGTCAGACTGTTGCTTGTCCATATTTCCGTCGGTCCTGTGAGCGTTGTTGTGACAGAACATCTCGGGGAAACTTCACAGGAATGTCTGTTCGGCTTGTTACCGCCAGTAGGTCGTAGGCATTATGCCTGATACAGACAGGAGACATTGGTTCTAATCTGCAACGGCAGGTAAATCCTCTGTAGTAGCAAGCCTTCAAGACAGAGAGATTTCTCCACCCCTCTCCTACTCCCAATCTTTGATGTGATTGGCCAGATCATAGCCAATCGGATTGCGCAGAGATAGACATGTGCTGTAACCCTTCCATCTGGAGGTTGTCCACTCTTGACAGTGCTGCCAGTCCACACAGACTCCGTATAACACACTTAAAACAATTCTAGTGCTTTAGCCTGCGGGGTGGGAAAAAAAAAAGTGAAAGATTTGATTAAGCCGAAGAAGTAATTATCCTCCTCTTCTGTGATTAACAGGCATGCAGATGGGTCAGTAAAATTCTGGGATGCTTCTGCAAGTAAGTCTGCTGCTCTTTTCTTTTCCCTTTTCCTTTTTTTTTTTAGCGAGCAGAACACACTGCGTTCGGTCCCCGACGGAAAACAAAAAAACACAGGGAAGGTGATTGGTTGTCCGAAATTGAGCGTTTATAAATCATCAGTGTGTGAGGGTCATTAACCGAACTCTGTGCTCGGTACGGCACGTCCAACTATAAACTATCCCCGGGGCTCATTTTATATCACTTAATGGCTTTTTTCTGATAACTTCTAATTAATTTCCAGTTGCAATTAGACGGGCATGTTACATGGGGTGAGTACAAGTTAACGCTTATAGAAATATAATGACTTGCTGTGTCTAATAATGTACTGCAGTTGAAAATATTCACACTTTTTGAATCATCACTGTATTTTTAAGATATATATTACAGTATCTAAATGCCTGAAAGCAGCGGAAATAGATATTTTTGCCAATATATTATGAAAAGTTGAATTTCCATAAGGGAACAGCCCAAGGTGCTCTGTGATGGTTTGTAGGTGGTCTTTGTGGTGCAGTGTGAATGTGATACTTCATGCAGGGATGGAGAGCCACAGGATCAGCTGGCTTTCCATCGTTCACTCTGCACTTAATTGATCCATTAAAGCAGCTGTTTTCACAGGCAACTCCCATGGTCTCTTTGGTTCTAAATTTGTTTTGGCTTTAGGGTTGCAGACAAAAACCGGTACCCCTCTTTTTGAAACTCTTTCCACCACGTTTGCACACACACTGTATTCCGGGTCATTGTGATTGTTATTATTGTCGTTATTACTGATGTCTCGTAGCGGTGTACAGAAAGGTGCTTTCTCATAGCAGGTGCAGTTTGCAGGTGTTGCGCTGGGACAGACCATTAGCCATTAGAGCAGTGACTCGGCGGGCCGGGGGGGGAGGGGGGGGCTGGGGAAAGGGTGGGGGTGGGGGGTTAAACACTGTCACATTGCCACTGGACTCTACAAACCCCCCCCTCCCCCTTTACCCATAAATCTGTTCTGCAAACATCTGGCTGGCTCTGTGTTTCGGGCCGATTAATCACAGGAAGCGTCACTGGGCCTGGCGGTGGCTAAGAGCCGAAGGCACTTCCATTTGTCTTTCACAGGTCATGTGACTCATACGCCCTATGATTGCAAATTAACATGAGCTGCGCTTTATTAAACCCAAACGTGTGAAACTAAATATTATTGTTATTATTATTTGTTGTAGTAACACCTGCAATGTAAAAGTACCTTTGTATACACTGCTGCAAGACATTAGTTATAACGATAATAATAATAATCATAATGACCCAGAATACCCAGTGTGTGTAAAGGTGGTGGAAAGAGTTTTGCAGTAGTAGTACTACTGCTATTGGTAGTGCTGATATTAGTAGAAGATGTAGTGATGCAATTAACTTATTCTTTTTGCTGCTATTCATCAGAGGTAAATGATTCTCCTTTTAGCATGGCACACGATCTATCTGCTCGCTGTCCCACGAAGCCGCTGCAGTTACCGGCAGTTACATTTTGAAATGGGGGGGGGGGGGGCGGAGCGATGCCACGGGCAGATGAAACGCATTTAACCCAGTTCACGGGCGCATTGGGCAGCTAACCGCCAGGCTGTAATCGCCTTCTCAGATGAGGTTCCAGAATGTTTGTTGCGTGGGATTTCAGGGGGTCACTAAGGTGGATTATGCAGAGCTGCAGTTTTGCTTTTTGCCCGTTACATTTTTCTGGTGCTGCTTTTAAAAAAAATCTTTGACCCGCATTTTTGTATAGGGGGTAAGCTCCACCAATAGCCAGGTGTGTAAGGCCTGTTTTTGTATAGGGGTAAGATCTTATCAATAGCCAGGGGTGTAAGGCCTGTTGCATTAGTAGTTGTAACGTTCAGGGGTAACTCTATCAATAGCCAGTGTGTGAGCCTGTTTGATTGGGGTAAACTCCATTAGCCAGGTGTGTGAGCCCTGTTTTTGCATTGGGGTAAGCTCTACCGTTAGCCAGGTGTGTAAGCTCTGTTTTTGCATTGGGGTAAGCTTTACCGTTAGCCAGGTGGCTAAGCCGAAGGTGTTGCCCCTCCCTCAGTAATGCTGCAAGTGCTGTACAAGCTGAAGACGGCCAAGGTGTTCGAGAAGGCCCGGAACAAGGAGGACAAGCCCAACACGGACATCGTGGACGAGGACCCCTTCGCCATCCAGCTCCTGGCCTGGTGCCCCGAGAGCCGCATGCTGTGCGTGGCCGGCGTCTCCGCCCACGTCATCGTCTACCGGTTCAGCAAACAGGAAGTGGTGACGGAGGTGGTGCAGGTGAGAGCCAAAGCCCCCCGAGACAGGAAGTGGGGTTAGGGGTTAGGGGTTAGGGGTTAGGGTACCCAAAGCAGGAGAGCTGTGGCCATGGTGCGTCTCCGCCCACGTCATCGTCTACCGGTTCAGCAAACAGGAAGTGGTGACGGAGGTGGTGCAGGTGAGAGCCCGCGCCCCCCGAGACAGGAAGTGGGGTTAGGGGTTAGGTAGTACCCAAAGCTGGAGAGCTGTGGCCGTGGTTTCCTACTTTTACCCGATGTGTAGAGAATGGACAGGTTGGCGCAATATGGCGGAAGTCGCAGCTGGCCAATCAGTGGTCACTTCAGATCACCGTGTGTGTGTGTGTGTGTGTGGTTTTCATTGTCATAACCTTGGATGCGAATTAGAAAACAACACTCATCCTGACCTCCCTGTTTTATCTCAGAACCCCGAGCCTGTTGTTTTTCGTTCTTTGCCATTGTCTCATTTATGGCCTGATTTCCTTAGATCAGTAAATGTCTGGACTGAGTCCAGCTCAATGTTGTGGTGACAGATGGCGGCCGACGGGGGTGGGGCGGGGCGGGGTGCAAAGCTCGGACCTCCGGGGCACTAACGGCGCCCCGTTCCGGTGGCGTCCTTCGAATCCAGGCGCTAATTCGACCCCGGGGGGGCAGGGGGGGGGTACGGCAGACTCCCTTCCTTCTGCCTTCTTCAGCTCAGAGCTCCGCCGTGGAGACATCAGACCCACGTCTCCGGTCGGCTCGGCGCGACGCTAGCGGGCTTAGCGCGTTCCCATGGGTCCTAATCCCTTCCGCATGGTCTCCTTACCGTGGGGGGGTCGGCTTGGATCCGAGGGTTCATGGGAGGGGCACTGCTTTAGGGAACTTTGAGTTGAACATGGCTCCCGCATGCTTACAGTAAGAGTGAAGAACATGCTGCCAAGCGGGGAGGCCGTGTTTTACCCGAACGTATTCGCCAGCTGTCACGGTGGACACGCCCATTTCGGGGGAACTGTGGTTTATAATCTTTAAATATAATGTAATCATAAAAATAAAAAAAACTGTGCTCAACGGGCCTCATTCACAAAACTTTTCTTAAATAATTCTTAATCTTTTGTTCTTAAAAATGTTCCTACGGAAAAATGATACAAGATTCATGTCACGTGTGCAGACTTTTGTTTTTGTGCTTATCCCAGGTGTATGAGATGATGAATGCTGGCTGTTTATAAATTTTATGCCTAATCCTGTTCATTGATGATGTGATTTGAATAAGGAAACAGCCATGAGTAAACACAGATAAGAAAAAAAATAATGAATGCCAAAACGTTCTTGGAAACGTCCTTACACGCAGTTTACGATCGAATGTGATCGTACGCATGCTTCATTGACGTCCGCGGTGATCGTAGCAGCCGTAAAACGAAATATTTTATTCCTCGTGCTAATGTGACAGGGCTGCTGCGGGCTTTCAAACCGTGGCCTTTGTCTGTCGCTCCAAGAGCGATGGGATTAGCCCGCTAGGCTAAAGCCTAAAGTCCGTACCCTCAGTGTTGCATTTTGTGGCTCGCTAACGCTAACGTGTCTGAACCGACAGCGAGGGGCAAACTCACAACGTTCCTTCAGCACGCCAGCTGTCTGAGCTGATCGTACGCTTCTTCTTCTTCTTTTGACAGTTGGAACTTTTTGTGAAACCAAATTTGTGCTTGTGTGGTGGGATGCCCTCACGGTCTGTTTGGGTGTATAACCGGGTGAGGGATCGGGAGAAGGATGGAAAATTAATCGTTCACGCGCTCGTCGGTAGCGCTGAGAGGACTCCCAGGATGCTCTGCTCTGGTCGGCGCCGGGCGCGGGGCCCGAATGGCTGCCGGAGTCCCGATTAGCAGCTGCGAGAACCGTGGAACGTTCCGGGCACCGATTAATTGGAGTGAATTTAAGTGATTACCACGGGGGGGGGGGTTCTCCCCACCTCGCCTGATGCGTCAGCGAGAAACGTCGCGCCCTCTCACTCCCCTCCCCCCCCCCCCGAAAGCGCCTTCCTCCCCCATCCCGCCAGGAGTTGAGGGTCAGCAGCAGTGGGAGCTCCGCCTCGCCGAAGGGGGAGGTTTGGGAACGAGTGGATAACGAGCCCGTGAGTATCTGCCATCGGGCCGGCGGATACGCCCTAATTAGGGGGAAGCTTGGGGCGGGTGCTCTTCTGAAGGGGAGGACAGCAGAGCCCACAGTGTTCTCTGGGCCCTAATCCTCTGAAGAGCGGAGGCTTCTTTTTTTCCCAACATTCTAAGTCAGTGTTCTAGAACTTCACTGCTTTCGGCTGCCGGTAGGGATTGTGACATCAGCATCAGAATGTTCTGTCTAGAACATTCTAATCCATTGTCTATGACCTCACACTTTAAAGGGTTAAGGGAGAGATGGCATTGGGAACCACAGCATGACGTCTTAACAGCTCAATAGTGCGTGGGAGCAGATTTGGCTCGGGGGGGGGGGGGAGCGGCTCTCTGGATGACTGACAAGGGTGTGCTTGACCTCCTGCTCATCTCTGGTCACGTGATGCGGTGAAAGTGTCATGGGGAGGGGGGGGCATTTGGAGTTTAGGGGTTTATCGTCCCCTCTCACCCTGGCATTTCATTCGTTCGGCTCGTCTGCTCGACGCAAGATTAGCTCTCCGGAAGGTTCTCTCCCTCTCTTGTGCCTAAGTAGGACTGGTCACATCAAAGTTAATGAAGATGTCAAGTAGCGTTTATCCCTTTTTTTTCTTTTTTTTTTTTGAGCTCAAGTTCAAGGCCTTCAGCGTGTCAAAGATGACAAATCCCCCTCTATTCTCTTAAAGTGGGGCTCTTATGGAGACGATTATCAGCGTTGTTTGGTGTCGCAAGGCATTGTGGGTCTTCGCACTGTGATCTCCACTGTAGAGGAGGTAGGATGGGAGGATGGGAAGGCGACACTTCACAAATCTGGTGTCATGTTTGATGAGTGACCCAGTGACCTTCACAGAACTGTGGTGTTTTTCTGTGGGGAGCCAGAACTTTATTGCTTTGTGGGAGTCGGTGATTGACAGCACTGAAACTCCGCCCACCCACTGTGTTGTTCATTGAAGCCTAATAGCTGGTAAACATTGTGTAGTGTTTATATAAACATATATTCTCACGCTACAATAAATACTGTACCTCGAGAACAAAGAAGCTTAACCCCATATTTATCGGAAAACAGTGCTTTTAAACATGCAATTAAACTCTAATAACTGGAGACTGTTTTAGCCTTTTGTGTTATTTTCTAATGTGTTCTATGTCTGTGTGTGTATGTGCATCTGTGTGTTTGTGTGCATGCATGCGTGCGTGTGTGTCTGTCTGTGTGCGTGTGTGTGTGTGTGTGTGTGTGTGTGTGCGTGTATGTGTGTGGGTGTGTGTGTGTGTGTGTGTGTGCCCGCAGCTCCTGGAGGTGCGGTTGCAGTACGAGCTGAATGAAATGGACTCTCCGGAGGTGGGGGGGGACCAGCCGCCAGCCCTGCCCACCCCTGGAGCCACGTCCAGCCCCCAGTCCCACCCCTCCACCAGCAGCAGCTCCTCAGACGGGATCCGGGACAACGTCCCCTGCCTAAAGTACGACACACACGCACACGCACACGCACACGCACACGCACACATACACACACACACACTCACACACAAGCATCCACACACACACACATACACACACTCACACACAAGCATCCACACACACACACACACTGACACGCATGTACACATATACATACACACACACTCACACACACACACACACTCACACACACTCACACACAAGCATCCACACACACACATATACGGACACACACACACACACTGACATGCATGTACACATACACACACACACACACACACACATTGCTCGAACCCACCCCACCCCTCCCCCCACAAAGGAAGCCACAACCGTCGCGGCCTTCTGCTGAAACCGAATGGCTTCTGCCCCTTCGCCATATGTGCACAGCCGCTAGCAGCGTTAGCAGTGTTAGCGCCGTCGCCGGGCTACAAGGCTGACTGCTCAGTGCATCCTGCCAAACTTTCCCATGCGCGAGCGTCGTTCCCCCTCCTGCCCCACCCCCCCTCACCGCCCCCCGCCTCCCCAAGGTGCCCTTGGACGCCTGGAAGACTCCTTAAGCCGCCCTGTCAGGCTGAGCGTCTGAGTGAGCCCGCGCTTGGGGGCTCATCGCCGTGGCGATGGGTATTTATCCCTGAGCGCCGCGCGGAGATTATTCCGTCTCCCTCGGTCTTTAGCGCCGGCCCCGATCTGTCAGCGCGGCGCTACCTGGACGCCGGAGAGCTCGCCGTAATTACGAGCACGCCCCCCCCCCCCACCGCCCCCCACCCCCCTCGGGGACGTGAGTAATGAATCTGCACCTGAGTAATCAAACTCCTCTACTCCGCGCTCCCAAACGGAGCGTGTGCCGTACTGCACATAAACGCACACGAGTAGTGAACCCCCCCAGAACCCCCCCCCCCCACACACACACACACACACACACACACCTTACAGTCACTGTGTTTGTTTTGCGCTTCCTCCTGTATCTGTACAGTGGGGTACCTGGCAGTCATGGACTTCGCGCTCGCTGTTTTTTGGGGTGCACGGTTCACAGCACTGACTTTGCGCTCTTTGGTTTTTGGGGTGCAGGGTCCGCAGCACCCCTCTGAAGCAGTCTCCGGGGTACCAGGTGGAGCTCGTGGTTCAGCTGGTCTGGGTCAGCGGGGAGCCACCTCAGCAAATCACCAGCCTGGCCATCAACTCCTCCTACGGGCTGTAAGTCTCCCGAGCAGCGCCGGGTAGCGCCGGGTCTGTGTGGTTCTGTTGGGTCTAAATGTCTGAGCCAGGCCAATGGGGATCTGTTGGGTCTAAATGTTCAGGCCAGGCCAATGGGGATCTGTTGGGTCTAAATTACCAGGCCAGACTTGTGTGGATCTGTTAGGTCTAAACGTCTGAGCTGGGCCTTTGTATAATGAATCTGGGCTATATGTTAGAACGACACTGTACCTGTGCAGGAGTGATTGGCTGTCATCTCATCTCCCTGGGTACCTGGGCAGTCAGAACAGCAGAAATCCTGCCCATCTTCCCACTGCAGTCAGAACAGCAGAACACGTGCCCTTCTTCCCACTGCAGTCAGAACAGTAGAAACCCTGCCCATCTTCCCACTGCAGTCAGAACAGCAGAAACCCTGCCCATCTTCCCACTGCAGTCAGAACAGCAGAAACCCTGCCCATCTTCCCACTGCAGTCAGAACAGCAGAAACCCTGCCCATCTTCCCACTGCAGTCAGAACAGCAGAAACCCTGCCCATCTTCCCACTGCAGTCAGAACAGCAGAAACCCTGCCCATCTTCCCACTGCAGTCAGAACAGCAGAACACCTGCCCATCTTCCCACTGCAGTCAGAACAGCAGAAACTCTGCCCATCTTCAGACGCAAGACTGAAGAGTCACCTCTTCAGATTGCACCACTGCTCCCCTCACCCACTTTGGATATCCTGTCTTTTTCTCTTCATGCCCTTGGATAATGTTCTAGGCGTTGCAGTGTAAGATGAAGGTTATCCGTACCTTCTTGTCACAATACAAATTGTCGGTTGTCAGGTTGATGTTACGCTTAGTGGCCATAAATGTTCCTTCTTGGCGACGCTGCGTTCTCGTCTTCCTGGGAGCGACATCGATGTTCCGCAGTAATGTTCATCTACCGAATGATTGTAATGTAAATGTAATACAGCGTAATGGGAGAGGGTCACGCCTGTGTGGGACTTGCTATGCAGGGCCGCGCCTCCCGGTCGTTTTACAAAGCCGTGGCACGGAGTGGTCTCGGACCGCAGCGGTCTCGGGGAAGATGGAGCCTAATCTCCCGAGGAGGGGAAATCTACTGTACGATCTCAAGCAGTCCTTGATTTGCCCTTTTGTTACGCGGCTCTCCGTTTGAAAGGGTTTCCTTTTATTGTGGAGAGGTGGGGCAGAAGTGGCTCGTGTCATCCATGATTAATGTCCAAGTGTACAAGACCGCAATTTCAATGGATTACTCTGTTGAATAACTCTCTCTCTCTCTCTCTCTCTGTCTCTCTCTCTCTCTCTCTCTCTCTCTCTCTCCCCTTTCTCTCTCTGTCTGACACACTCTCTCTCTCTCTCTCTCTCTCTCTCTCTCTCTCTCTCTCTCTCTCTCTCTCCCTCTCTCTCTCTCTCTCTCTCTCTCTCTCTGTCTCTTTGTACCTCTAGCGTGGTTTTCGGCAACAGCAATGGCCTCGCCGTTGTCGACTACCTCCAGAAGACTGTTCTACTGAACCTGGGGACGATCGAGCTGTACGGGTCCAGCGACCCTTACCAGAGGCAGCCGAGGTCCCCCCGGAAAGCCAGACAGCCGTCTGGAGGTAAGAGCAACGTGCAGGGAAACAAAAACAAAAAAAAACAACCCCCCCCTCCCCAGCCGCTTGGATTCTTCCAGTTCACATCCTTCCTCCTTTCGCATGTTACAGATCTGAGTGCTTTAGTCTGAATGGTCTTCTTCTTCGTTTAACCCTTCGAAGAGTAGATTTCTCTGAAATGTTTGTGTTTTTATTTTATAAGTCTATTCAGTGTTCTAGAACTCCGCTGCCTTCAGTCACCAGCAGTGACTGTTACATCAGCTTCAGAATGTTTGGTTAAGAACGTTCTAATCGCGTATTGTTATCCAGTGCTAGCTGTAGGAAGTGGTGGTGGCTGTCTGTTTTCACTACGTGAGCTCCCGCCCTGCAGTGCCACTCTCCATCCCACAGGGGGCGCCAGTGTCACACTGTGCATCTGTCCAGTGGGTCACATGATACCCACATTTATCTCTAGATTGAAGAAAGTAGTCAAATCTGGTTGATTGGCTGTTTTCTTGCTACCCATGAAGTACAGTACGTTGTCACCTGGACAAAATAGTTCACCTGCTGTATTCTCTTTAAATTTAGGATGCAAGTATTCAGTTTCCTCATTTTATTCTGGTCTGTTCATTCTTTATTAATACAGTATGCCTCCAGGAATAGAAGGATTTTTCGAAGACGGGACAAATTTTATTTCCTATTCATTGTAAATCATTCAAATTTTAAGACTGTATTCCAGGGGAATTGGTTTCTGAGTACTTCAGCCTATTGGAATACATTACAGTGTAAGCGACACATTTTGACATTTTGGATGAACAACAATAATGCATTTTTGAGAGCATGTTGCAGTGCATTAATCACTGCTTGTTTTCGAGGATTTTATTTGTTTTGCGAAAGGTTCTCCTCCGTCCTGGGAACAGAGTGTGCGTTTGGGGGCTTGGCGGGTGGAGGGGTGGGGGTGTGTATGCGGCCCCACGCTATGTCAGTGTGGCTGTCCTTTCCCTGGGACGGCCGTGTGCCAGACTACCTCACTTATTCCCCTCCCCCGACTGTGTCTCCACACAATGCCATTAAGCTGGACTGACCGTGTCACGACCCTTGTCTGACCTTCACCTGCCACCGACACGGCCCCTTTTCTGCCTTCACTCAAAACCAATGCTCATTGGCCCTTCTTATTGTTAATCATTTTATTATTATTTCTCGGACCCTCTAATATTGTATCCGTCAGATCCGAGGCTTGCTCTCTGCTGAGTGCGGACGCTTCGCTTGCGTGTGAAGTCAGAATTTTTCACACGCGCTCGTTCCCAGTGCTTTCTTTTTTTAGCATCTCTGCAAACTCTTGACGAGTTTGATGGGCCACCTCGAGACGGGCAGGGGGAGGAGTCACGCGTTTCAGACGCGAGTCTTCGGTGTGTGGGCGTGGCTGGGGGTGGAGGGCCTGGCCGAGCTCCTGGCGAACGCGGCGGCTGGCGCTGTGGCGTCACGCCGAGGAGCTCCTCCCCCTGGAGTGGCGGACAGGTGCCGTGCTTCTCTGGTCCCCGGAATGCAGCCGCCATCCAAAAAAAATTATTATTTTTTTAAATCCACCAGTCAGCTTTTAGATGAAAACCCTCCTCAACTGCAAGCCTGTATCAATATCACTCAGCAACTTATTATTATTTTTTTATACAGTAAATTGATTTGTGTGCGCTTGGTTTATCGCATTGCGAGCCTATTTCAGTTCTGTCTGACAGCGAGTCCAACTGAAATTCTTCTCAATTTCCTAACCACAACCACCCCCCCCCCCCCAATCCCCACCCCCCTGTAAAAGTAACATGGTGTTTATGTATTTAAAAACCTCGCACGGATACAGGAAGCAGGTGCGTGCTCCTGCGTGCTGCTGCACCACGGCAACAGCCTGGAACTGCGCTGAGACACGATGCCACCTACTGGCCGGTAGCGGAATTGCACCTCTGATGTTACTGTATGAGGAGGGAAGAAGAAGTGGGGGGGGGAGGGGGGGAGGTGGGAAAGCAAAACTATGTTGCGTAATAGGAAGCTGTGACTTAGCAACAGATTGCGGGGGTACATTAAAATGCCATTTGCGGCGTCAAATTTAATTGACATCGGTCAGACCTGTCGGTATTAACTCAGCCAGAGCATTAATCACGCAGCTGCTCCCTGTTCCCGTTCACATCCCTGTTTTCTTATTTGTGTTTCGTTCCCTGGGAAGGACGCGGAGCGCGGCGGCACGCCGTTAGATTAATCACAAACGACCGTGTGAGTCGTTAAAACAGACGTCAAAGGCGGCACCGTACCTTCGGGATCCGTGCCAGAGGGGCCAGAGACAATTCACCCACTAAATATAAGGGGCAGGTACAGCTGCCTCTCCTCCCGGGACGTGGGGGTGGGGTATGTGACCCTCCCGAAAGTGAGTGGTGTGATGGGGTGGGGTGGGGGGGAGGGAGGGGTGGCGTCCGGTTTCTTTTTCTTAACTTGATGGAGTGGTGGGGTTGAGGGGGACGGGGGGGCAGGGGGGGGGTCGGGTTTTTGTTTTTGGGTGCCCGTTAACTTCCTGGTCTGTTTCAGCAGGTCTCTGTGACATTAACGAGGGCTCCAGCACCTCAGAGGACCGCTGCAAGTCGCCCACTTCAGGTAAGACTCCGCCTCTTCTGCACGCGCGCACGCACACGCACACGCGCCTTAGCCTGGCCGCTAACCGAACCGCTACAGGTCTGTCCGTACTGTAACTGCCGCAACAAAGACCCCGCCAGCCACCAACCGACGTCTTATTTTATGACTGATTTATGACAAAAAACGTGTCCGCAGATCCGCAGTGCGAACGATGAGTTTCAGCTGGGAGGGGAAAAAAATGAAAAGGTGACCCCACGTTTATGCTGCGACGGTTAACCAGAGATTATGTTTTTAAAAAAAAAATAGATATCAATATACGTATATCTGACTCCCCAGTTACTCAGCTCTGCATTTTAAACTCTGCCGTTGAAGCTGAAGCTCCAATTTGAAAACTCCTCCTACTGAAAGGAGGCGGGGTCGAATTTAACACCTGCGGCAGTTAAGATGCTGAGAGGAGGGCAGGAACGCAGGAGTTGGATAACTGGCGAGACTACAGCAGTGATCTCAGACTCCCATAGGGCCGGAGCTCCTGCTGGCTTTTGGGATTTCCTGTCAATCAGCAGCCGGTGTTGCCCTTGGAAACAAGGTGTGCAGACTCTTTAGCCAATCAATGACTTACCTAATTTAAGCACTTAAGTGCAGGAGCCCATCAAAAGCCAGCAGACACAGCGCCACTCCTGGATTTGAGTTTGAGATCCCCGATCTGTAGAATCTGTGAGATCACCTTGCCGTTTGGTCTGTGCCGGATTAGGACTGGGCATTCCGTGCCACAACATAAAAATCCGGTGAGCAGATAACTGCCTGGCAAAGGAGGGGTTATGGGACTACAGGACCTCAGTATGGCCGACGTCTTAAAGTAAAACACGGCCCGCTATCTTTTAATCAGCGGTGAGAACCTCAGCCCCCGACTGTGGCGAGGTTGTGGGTTTGAATCCCGCGAGCTCACCACTGGAAGTCATAACAGTGACTGATAAAAACACTGCCCGCTTCCTCTCGGAGCGCGGGTGCGCATCGTAGGGAGAGAGTCGGGGTGAAGGCCCAAAGGTGGACTGGCGGTTTGCCCCGTGGTCGTGCTAACGAGCTAACGTTGGCTCCCACGTCACAAACCGAAATAATGCCTCTCGAAGATGTGGACATTGTTTTGACAGATGTGAATCAACACGGGGGAAGTAATTTAACGCGCACAAAGACATTTTCAACATCATAGTGTACAAACCTAAACGGAAATTGAATTCAGCTGAATATCTGGTCCTTCAAGCCATGAAGAAAAAGGTTTTTAAAGTCACTCTCATCTTTGTTTGTCGAGGTAATTTTAGGGGGCTTAAGAGTTTTGGGTGATATGAAGCTAACTGACGTTTGGGCTGTGAGCAAAATCTTTCCGGGGAATTTCAGCTTCTGTTTGAGTTTGAGCAACGCGCCAAAAATAAATCCAGAGGGAAAGGGCGGGCAGAAGCTGAGATGTTCCCGCAAGCCGTGAACGAATTTAACGCACCGTGTTACGCTTGTAACACGAAGCATTAACTACACGCTTGGAGGCGGGACGCTATGTTTCTAAATTAATTAGACGTCCCCGGCTCGTAAAGGGGTACGTGAACACACCTGCTCGAATCGCCCGAGGGGCGGCGGGAAGGTTCTCAGCGCTGTAAAAAGGAAGACGTTTGTAAAAGACGGTGTAGTGCACTCTGACGCGATCGCGTCCCGTGTCAAACCACCGCTAATGTGCTGAACAGCCACTAATTTTGATGTTTGTTGCTACACGGTACGTTTTATGTTCCTGGCGGAATTGGCCTCCCGTCTGGATCTCAAGAACGCAAGCTTGTTCTCTTTGAGGAGAGAACCTTACACTATTTTTTAAATTTATTATTTTACTTTTTTGTTTCCCCCAGCATATAGCTTTTAGAAAAGCAGAAATATATATGTAATGTGGCCACGGCATCTATATTTTCTGACTTACCCAAATTGGAATGTTGCGCCCCTGAAACTGAAGACGCGGCAACGCTGAATGCGCCATGAGACGCCACGGAAACGGCAGTTGGGCGCGCTCCGCGGTAACCCCGGTAACCCCGGTAACCACGGCAGCAGCCTGCTCTGGCACGGTCGGGATTATATTCCAGACTGTGGGGCTCGTCGCTCTGTCTAGGACAGCTCTTTTACCTAGCCTTCTCCCAGCAATGGACTTCTTTGGACTTTCATATGGGTAGCTAAAAGTAAGATGGTACCTGTGTGTTCATTGTCAGCTTTGTTTTCTAAGGTCATTTGTATTTTTATTGTAAAAGACAACGAGGTAAATTGAGCTCACAATTATAATAACTAGGAGGATAGACGACAGAGGTTATGAGAGTGGGAGTGTTGGGGGGGGGTGTGTGGAGTAAAGTTGCACAGTAGATTAGCAGTGTTGTTTTATGGTCAGACTAAAGCCACTGAATTGATGATGATGATGTCACCTGGTTGCCCGTCAGCCAATCAAACGCACTGACTTTCTGTGTTGTTGTTGTCGCTACGTAGAACCGGCCTCGGCATGCAGTTCCGACGAGGACCATAAGCAGCCTAATTTTATAGAAAGGGGTACGGTACAGTCTCTCCGTTCAAAAACAAAAAAAATACATGACTGCATTTAAGACTGTTCATCTGAATTCCTCTTTCTTATTTCGGTAATAGTTTTTAAAATCGCTTGTCATGTTTTTTTTTTGTTTCGTTTTTTTCTGTTCGGGGAAAAAAAACTTGTCTCCAGTGAAGAGCAAAAGCCGAAAGTTTTCCAAGACGGTGGTCACTGACCTAGGTACTGTATGACTGCGGCGTTACCGCGGCGATGCGGAATCTCGAACTCCTCCTCCTCCTCCTGCTCCTGCTCCTCCTAACCCACGGTTTCGCCACTAACGAACGTTGCTCTGATTAAACGCTGATCCTCACTCACTGCTTGACGGCTTTTAATGAGGGGAAATGAGTTTAGGACGGGTCTTGCACTTTCCTCTAACCATTGTGGGGTGCTCACTAATTGCTTTTTTTTTTTTTTTTTACTAATGCCAGCAATCAGGGAGAGGTGGGAGCACAAATCTCGGTGGAGGGGAATTTTTCTGCATAATAATTTGGGGGGTAGGATGTTCTCTGTGCGCGGCACTGGAGTTCAGCCAGTTTAAATCCGCAGGACTTTCTCAAGGTCAGTCGCCTGGATTTAGCATCTCTTTTCCTTCTTTTTAAAAAAAAAGAAAAAAGAAACCTAAAATAAGGTTCTAAAAACAATTTTAGCAGCACTTTTCCCTGAACTCTCATTTTCGTAGGGGGGTATAGCAGAACTCCAGATCAGCTTTTTAAAGCAGAATCGAGGGTTCACTGCTGCCTCTGGAAAATTCAGACTCTCGAGTTTGACTGAGGTTATTTACTTCCCTTGTTGATGCCGGTGTCCAGAATAGAAGCACACACACACGGCTAGGTTAACCTTTAACCCCTGAAGTTTCATTTTGAAATGTTTCCCAGAGAGAAAAATAGTTTGGTTATTCCCTCTGTCATTGCTGGTGCTTTTTAAAAATCGCCAAACACACATCCCACAACCTGCGGAGGCAGAATCTTTGATATTGGCCACTTATTGTGATGTCATAAACGATTGACGGCGGTGTGACTGCTTGATAAAAATATTAATTCAGTGTCCCCCAACAAGAATTTAGTTTGTAGTCTTACCTTACTCCTTGATTGTTTATAGTGCGTGTTTTGCTCAACGTTGGGCCACTCAATGAGAATAGTCTTGTCTCTGGAAAGAGAAGCTAGTTTGTGTGGCTCCAGTCTGATTGGTTCTAATGAGTTTTACCCAGCACTCTGTTAGAAGTCAAGGGTCGAGTTGGCTTGAAACGCCCCCTCCAATTGGAACTCCCCCAATCAAATATCATCATGGTCATCAGAAGACACAGCTGACCACTGGTTTAGGAGAAGGCACGCACCTAGCAGTTGAGTGGACTTATCTCACATTAGAAAAGGAACATAGTCAGTCAAAGTCATAAAACTGGAGCAAGAGGCTACCTTCTTGTCTTGGTCACACTCTCAGAGAAGTCAGTTAGAGGACGAGCTGAAGAAGAAGAAGAAGAAATACAAAACTGTCTGTAAGGAAGGCTAGGGATTAGAAAAAATATACAAATGAAACAAACTATTTTCAAAATTGTATTCCGTGTCTTGTGAATCCACTGGGAATTTGTCAGCTGAAATTATTTTTTTAAAATCGCTTATTATATATAGATGATCCAATTCAGTCCACAGACAGGGATTCATACAAGGTCTTTATGGTTCATCTGAAACAAAAAGCTACTGTATGCTTTTTTAAAAATCATTTTTCAGCTGTTTATAGCCAGAAGTATTATGACAGCCACATAATGGTGTTATTTTCCTCTTTTTCTAATGTTGAATCTAGGGAAAGTGCACTTAAGCATAGTAATACCGTATGCTTGCAAGTTACAGTCAGGTGATGATCCAGCTCTCGGGGGGCGGGGGGGGTAAACGAAATAACAGAATAGTCTCCCTCATGCTAGGATGCAAGTTGCTTATTTATCATTTAAATATATTTCAGTTTTTGGCTGTTAAAGTTGCATGATCGCACCTCAGAGATATTTTGCAGAACGTGAAATGAATGGCATACATCGGCCTCAACATTTACAACAATGTAATAAAAATAAAACATTTTTTATTTTAACAGTAAAATGCAAGTGATTTTTTTCCCCTTCAGTTCCGAGGATTCGCTGCAGATAGACGATGTTTAGCCCGTATTGCCGTGTGGAAAGACTGTTTTCTAACCGCACCTCTACTTATTTCCCAAAAGTGCTGACGTCAAACCCTCAGCAATTCTACAATGGAGGAGGTAGAGGAGGTAAGACTGGCCTGAAATGTCTCACAGCAGCTGTTAACAAAAACGGGGGAAGATCCCCACAGAGTGGTGGGGGGTTAAAAAAAAACAAAAAAAAACTGTTTTGTTCTAGCAAACTCTTTACTGTTTGCTTGATGTCAGCGCAGTGGCGTTGACTGACTGTTTGGACCAGAACAAAACAAACAAAAATCGGAATATGTGTGTAATTTTAAAATCTCAAAGTAATGTGCCCTGGAACCTGTCCATCGCATGCTACATGCTGTATTGAGGAATCACTATTAGACGTGTTAAAAGCACCGTGTGAAGTGCTCGTGGCGATTGTCCTTATATTCCTCGTTTACAATTCCTCCACCCCCTCCACTCCCCCCCCCCCCGCCCCCTGCAGGTCACACGACCAGCTACTTGTCTGTAAACTTCAACCTCCCGCCAGTTTTACTCGTGGTCACTCTGTATTCATCTATCTGTGTCATTGTTGTCTGTGGACGATTTGTCCTGTACCAATCAATCATTAGGTGATTCGGCTGTCTATGCTTCTAGCAAAATAAATAAAATAAACAAACCTTTTTTACATAGCAATTGAGAATACCCCCCCCCAAAACATTCCCCAAAAATCAATATTTTTTGGAGTGAGATCATGCAGCTTTGAACATGAAAGCATAAAAAGATTTAAGTAGCATTAGACGAACTGTGTCCTTTTACATGACCGATACGGTACTCCAGTGTAGTCAGTTTCTTTTCCCGCTCCTTTTGGCAGTTCCAAATAGAAAAATACTGGCGCTATTTCAGAAAATCAGCTGTTTGTTGTGGCCATCCTGGCCGCCAAAATGGCCTCCGAACCAGCAGACATTTCAGCTGATATCTAATCTTTGTACTTTTGGAAAAACAAGAAGTGTTTTATTTGCTTTTAAGGACCGTTTTGTGTTCTCTTTCCTGAAAGTAATTTTTTTCAGAATAAGTTTTATTATAGCGATATTTTCGAACAGAGTTAGAAATTGGCAGAATTAATTTTGTACTATATTTCTTATACCACTCGCCATGCGCTGTATTGCAGGAAGGCTTTTTTCTTAGCAGAGGTTAAAATGGTAGCCGTTAAAAAATAAAAAAAGGCGCTGGTTTAATGTTCCTGTGCTCAGAACTTCTCTCCACCTGTTCGTTCTCTCTGTTCCCTCCTTGTCTGGTGCATGCTCCGTTGGCATGGGGATTTCGGAATGGTTGTTCCCTGTTTCATTAACGTTTCTCTTCCAGGGGGCGTTTGCGAGAAGTGCGCCGGTCCGTACCTGGTTCTGAATCTCATGGCTTTCTGTCCAGCATGCCCGCTGTCAATCAAATTATTATTATTATGATTATTATGATTATGATTATGATTATTATTTTTTTAAAATATGTCTCTTGAATTCTGAGGCTCTAATGCAGTTGTTTCTTCCATTTCATGAAGCGCACTGTACAGAGGATGATATTCTGACGAGGAGCCCAGAAACAGAGTCAGGCTTGTGCTGTGTGTGTGATCTAGCGAAGGACAGAGACTCTACGGTCGTAGCATTGCATGACGTTTGTGGACGCCTGAGATATGCATTTGTAAAGAGGGATGTCTTCTTTTTTCCAGCAAAGATGTCACGGAAATTAAGCTTGCCTACTGAGCTAAAGCCAGACTTGGGTAAGCCTTAACTTCGTGTTTACATTTTTAGTTTCTCAGTGGGGGTGTGCCTCCCGTCATTACATATCCCAGATCTCGCAGAGTCCGAATGTTCAGGCCATATGGACATCCTTTTTTTTTTTTTTTTTTTAATTTGTTTGTTTTTGTTTTTGTTCTTTATTTTTTGCAACAAAAAAAAGGAAAAAAAAAACTTTTTTTTTGGAAAGTTGTCGGGGTGAGGTCAAAGTTCAAAGACTTGGTGAAGCCGTTTGTTTCCTTGTTGCTGCGGGAGGTCTGAGAGTAGACTGAGGGGCCTTTGCACCGTTGAGTTTCTGAGACAGAATTTTGCTTTTAGCTCAGATGTCTTTACGCCCCCCCCCCCCAAAGCAGAGCAGAGGCGGAGGCGCCAGCGGTCCCTCCCCTACAAGAAGCGCCCACAGTGTTTGGAGGAGGGGGCGGAGCCAGGAGAGTCACCTCAAGGAGGGGCGGTCCACAGGACTTTCTCCGCCCCTCTGTCCTGTGAGTGGGCGGGTCCAAGTCTTAACTGGGCTGAACCAGGCTTACGCGAGACTAACCCCCCCCCACCGCCCCCCTCCCATGATTTTTAAGCATTCTGTTTGCGTGTGGGTGTGTGTGGTGCGTGTGCTGGCCGTTTCATGCCTAACCTTCTTACTAATTGGTCTTTTGGAAATTGCCATTTTTTCAAAAGGAAGCTTTTTTTTTCCTCCTGTAGGTGTCACTTGGTGGTCAGGTTTCCGTAGAGGAAAATACTGTCTTCCTTGTTTCCCATTTCTTGAGTAGGAACGGGTCACCACAAAGTCAAACTACAGAGTAGGCACAGAATGGACGTGCTTATTCCAGAATGCCCTTTCCCAGAGGCCTTTGGGGCATAACCGATTTGCTGCGCTTCCCTCATCTAACCTCTTTGTAGGACATCCTAGTTTACGCAACACCATTTACATCATTTTGGGCTTGAGGGAGACTTTGGAAAATAGGCGGTCTTTGCGCTTGTTGAAGCAGTGCTGGTTGGTGGGAGATCTTTCAGCGTTTCAACTAACCATGGTGAAGTGGTGGTCTAATCTGCATGTGAACGGTCCTGGCTTCTCGAGGCGGGCGCGAGCGGGTATTTCGGATGAAGGGTAACGCGTCACCAGCGCCTGTGAATCTCATCCCATGTTGACCCGTTTTCTGCATCCCAACGCATTTTTTAGTGTGCCGTCGACTCTGAACCCATCAAAGTTTCGAAAGGTTCTCATGTGTCACTCATACAGTTTCTAATTTTCAAGGCTGTTTTTACATTATCTGCAAGCTGCTGTATGCCCATGTAACTCATAAAATATTTTTTATTTATGGCAAAAGAAAAAAAAACATCCAGCAGACCTTATTTATCCTCTTGAACGAAGGATAAATAGGGAACTTGTGACCATTTTGTTACCGTTGTTTTCACTCTCTAACAAAATGGGGAATCTCAGATTTGACATTCAAGCTAAAACGCCATTTTAACAGACGCTGTGGACGTCATGTCACAAAGAGCCAAAATAAGTCGCCGGCTGCTTCTGATATTTCTTTTCCCGTCTTGAAAATGTTAAACGAAAAGACGGGGAAAAAAAAAAAAAAAATTTCTTTTATTACTTTTTTTTTCTTTCTTCCTTCCTTCCCGGGATGGGTGCTGTACCTCTTTTTTTCTCTTTCCTTCACTGTCCTCCTCTCTGTGTGTCCATCGCGGCCCGTCAACCCCCTAGACAACCGGGATAACTCGTTCAGCCGCTCCCGGAGCTCCAGCGTGACCAGCATCGACAAGGAGTCGCGCGAGGCCATCACCTCCTTCCACTTCTGCGAGGCCTTCACGCGCAAGACCGACAGCGCCGCCACGCCCGGCCTGTGGGTGGGCACCTCGCTGGGCACCGTGCTGGCCATCGCCCTCAACCTGCCCCCGCCCGGGGAGCAGAGGCTGCTGCAGCCCGTCATCGTCTCCCCCTGCGGTGAGCCTCCGGGGTGGGGGGGTGATGGGGGTGGGGGGGGGGGTGGCTCACGAAATGCCAGAAGCTTCTATGGTGGTGGTGGTGGTGGTGGCCAACCCTGGTTCTGGGGGAGCGACAGGGATTTGTTGGTTTTTGTGTTCACCTTAAATACAACAACTGCTTAGGCTACAGAAACCAGGTGACGTGAGTTACCGGTGTAGTCAACTGCTTTAATTAATCAAGTGAGTAAAAACCAAAACCAGCAGACCCCGCTGCTCTCCAGGACCTGGGTTGGCCACCCCTGGTCTACAAGCAAGGGTATGTAGCTGTGACCTTTGAGGACTCTACCCGGGAAGTGTTGTCACGGTGACAGTGCCTGCTGACCCTTGGTGTTGTGTTCTGTTGCAAGGTGAAGTGGGTGCATTCTGGGTATTACTAAACTAAAGCATCCAAATAATTTCCACTGTGTTTATACAAGTATGGTCTTGTGTAATGGACACATTTAGTTTGCTTAGGAGTGACACTTTTTGGTGTCAGTTGGATTCACTTAGCATTAATAGCTACTAACCACGATAGGCCCTAGTGACTTTAGTCACAGTCACGTCGTATTAAAATCTCCATCTCATGCGACTGCAGTATTTTCAGTGCAGTGAGACTGGTGTCTTTCACAGTATAGTTCCCATCATTGTGTGATAATCTCCATTCATTGGTTACAGCATGTACTGCACATGCAAGGGCAAATTTCCTCGTGACTTTGTGGTATGATGGGGTCCACCCCACTGGTGCCTGGTGCCTGAGAATTTCTCTCGTCACAGCCCTAGTAATTTGGGAATTTGCTCCACGCTGGGAAAGAAGCTGAGGAATTCCCAGAATTCCCACCGGACATGACTTGACGACACATGTGTCTTGCATGTACACGCCAGCTGGCTGCTGTCAATCATGGATCTCCTGACTACCCCGCTTACACACATGTATTAGCTTACATAATTCGCCATGCTGGCTTAAAGGGTAGGGGATCAGATTGAGCTTTTAAAATTCACAAAAGGGATTAACAAACTGAACAAAAGAAGATTTTTCAGGTTCAGTTCTAGCAGTAAAACTGTGGGGCACAGGTGGAAAATAGCTAAGGGTGAATCCGTCAGGGATTTCTGGAAGTGCTTCAGTGTGTGGACCAGCTTGTCAGATCTTGGAGTCGTTACAGGGACTCTTGGGGTGTTGAAGTCCAGCATTGATGCCATGCAGGATGCTCTTTGTTTGTCGGTTAACGTTAAGCCTAGATGGGCCGAATGGCCTGTCGTCTTAATTATATATTCTTATGGTATTATATTATTGTATTCTGAGAACAGTGCTTTTGACTGTTCCAAGAAAAGGTTGTGAAAGTTCCAAACAAGGTATATTACCAGCGGAGTCGAAAAGAGGGTGAATGTGGTATTCTTGGAATGACTTGTGTAATTAAACTTGACATCGTTGAACCCCGAAGTCTAATTTCTGCGGTTTCGCACGACACAAGCGAAGGTGTCACACGACATTGGCACTTCGGCGAAGACCTGCCAGGAGGGTTCCGTTGTCTCTATGGTGACAACTACAAAACGGCAAACTCTTAGCCAATTGTTTACGTTTATAATTACATTACATTACATTACAGGCATTTAGCAGACGCTCTTATCCAGAGCGACTTACACAACTTTTTACATAGCACTTTACATTGTATCCATTTATACAGCTGGATATATACTGAAGCAATACAGGTTAAGTACCTTGCTCAAGGGTACAACGGCAGTGTCCTTACCCGGGAATCGAACCTGCGACCTTTCGGTTACAAGCGCAGTTCCTTACCCACTGTGCCACACTCCGTCCCACATTTATAACCTGCCCAATCGCAACGCAAGACAAAGTATGACAGTGTCTGCAACGTAACCAAATTTGTGACATTGAGGAAAGCGTTGTGCGACACCTTTTCAGTTGAAAATACTTTGAAAATGCTTTGTCGAGTGACACTCATTGAATGTGTCATACGACAAAGTGTAAAATTAGGTTTAAGAGTAATCTGAGGCCGTCCTGTCTCTTATTGGCTTAATGCTACGATGTGGCCATGCTGTGTGGTGCTACGTGTAATTGGTTAGTTCTCTTCTGTTCTCTTTATTGATCTTATTTTCCCCCTGTCTGTCTTGGCTGGATGCCTGTCTTTAATCACTTGTTTACAAATAAGTGCTACGAGATCTGTGGATCTTGTGTGAATGACTTGCCACCCGTAGAGGGCATTTGTTTACTGTGCTTCTGATTAGAGAGCGAGCTTTCATGGACCCCCTTAACAAGTGGAGCTACAATGGAGCTGTCAATCACCCTGATTTATCTGAACCAATCAAATTGATTTGCCCTTGATGGGAAAACGCAGTGATTGGTTAATTTCATGTAATGACTCCTCCCATTGTGGGTTTCAGAACGGCTGTGTACAGTTTGGCTTATGCCCTGTCTCTTTAGTCCCAGATGCTAGGAGCAGGTATTATCCGGTAATGCTCTGTTTGGCCTGTACACTTTGTAGAGATTTACCGGGGTAGGTCTGCACTGTGTGTTGAACCACGGCTCTCGCTGCGCTACAAGAGGTGCGATTAGCTTGCTGAGCTTAAGACCATAGATCCCCTGGTCAATGGAACTTAATCGCAGTCTTATTCAAGCTCCAAGGGAGTGATGTCGTCCACTGTGATGTCACAAACGCGCTGATGTGTCAGAATTCTAGAATGGACTGTTGTGAAGACATTGCGTGTTTCTGGCTCGTCGTGCTTCTGAAGTTCTCCCATGTGTCCCTCCCCCCACCCCCCCAGGCACTTTGATAAGGCTGAAAGGGAGCATTTTGAGGATGGCCTTCCTGGACGCCACGGGGTCCTTCCTGCCGCCGGCCTTCGAGCCGTGGTACGAGCCCAACGCCCCGGACGACCGCGACGAGAAGGACAAGGCGCGGAAGCGGCGGCCGGTGTCGGTGTCGCCCTCGTCGTCCCAGGAGCTGAACGAGCACCAGTACGCGGTGGTCTGCTCGGAGAAGCAGGCCAAGGTCATCGCCCTGCCCTCGCAGACCTGCATCTTCAAACACAACATCACCGAGGCCTCCTTCGTCCTGCGCTCCGACGTCGTGCAGATGAGCGCCGGCCTCTGCGTGGCCTGCTTCTGCGCCAACGGCCACATCATGACGTTAAGGTACAGCCGCGCGGCCGCCTGGCAACCCGCATCGCATCACAGTACGTACGCCACGCGCTTCGTCTGTGACCTCACAGTCGCAGGCATTCCATTCTAAATTCCAGTAGAGTCTAAAATCAGCAACTCTGTGGTGAAAGGTAATACAACAGACTAGCGTGTGAATACTCAAATTTGACCCTTGACCCCAGTAGTAGTGTTGTTGTTTTTTCTCTACCTGATAGTTAATTGATTAATATCACTGATTGGCCAGAGATTCGCTCACTTAGTCCCCAGGATTAAATCAGCCCCCAATTAGAGGAGAAGAATGAGAACCACCAGCACTTCTGGGTGCCGAGGGGTGGATTTAGGTATCCTCGAATCAGAGGTGTAAAAATCCAGATTCAGAAGATAAAAGTTCTCCTGAGTGTTTTGTTCCAATCACCTGGATTTGCTCATTAGCACAGTTCTTCAGCCAGGAGGCAGAACTAATTAGTGAAATCTGCTGGCTGAGTTCATGGGAGGAAGAAACACATGACAGGACCTTTACTTTTTTGACCCCTGGTCTTTCCACTTGGATGAAGAGCTGCTTCTCTGCTTGTCTGCTTCTACTACTTGTATCTATGATTTGGCAATGTCAAAAAGTCCTTTGCTTTTTTCCCCCCAAGAATTGTTCTTCCTTTGACTTGATATTAATCTAAAAGCGCCTTCAGGTGGACTCTGTGAGGTCATCCTTGTACATATGTGGTCTTATCAGATACAGCAGAAGATCATCGTCTAAAGGTAGATGACAGGCCGTTTGCCCACTTCCATAAATTCCAGCCTCGCTCTATCTCTCTCTCTCTCTCTCTCTCTCTCTCTGTTATCGTTCCCCAAAGGAGGAATTATCTGTTTGTTCCCTGAGTAAGAGCTGCATGGTCTCTTCGCTCTGATATGGCTAAATATAGATCTAATAAGTTCTGGGTTCCTTGGTAACAAAGATAAAGTACTGATCTTACTTTATAATGATCGCTGGGGTGGGGGGGAGGTTGAAAAATAATCAAATTGGAGATCGCCAAGGCTGATATCATTTTATTCCTTTCTTTTTCCCCCCTCTGGACAATAAAGGGGCAGTCTAAATATTTGTAAGCCTAGGCTGCTTGTTTCCTAGCTTGTGAGATACTTACCTAAATTGCTCATGTCAGGTCACTCTTTCTGAATTTAGCCAAGCAATATAAACAAATGGAAGGAATGTGTGAATGATTGCTCTTGTGTCCGATAATGATGGTGCATCTTTTTCCTGAGAGCAAAAGCTGGTTCTCTTCATGTAAAACGTGAGCAGTAGAGGAGCGAGTGCTTTATCCTGCTAATGGGAACGGGGTGTAACCGATGGCTAAGGGTCGGACTGCAGGATCTTCGGCAGAAGAATGGGGAGGAGACGGGGCGTTCTGGCACAGGCCCCCTCCTCATTCAGAGCAGATCTCCATCTCTGTGTCTGAATGGGAAGGACACCACCGTGTCCTCTGCCGCTGGGCGTCAGCACCGCTCAGTGTTAGCATAGCACAACTGAGTGCTAGCACTTAATGCTAATGCTAAGTGTGTTTTTTTTTTTTAAACTGCTGGGCCTTAGCCTAGTACTGCTGAATGTTAGCTTGTCGCTACTGAGTGTTAGCCTAGCGCTGCTGGATGTTAGCGTAGCACTGCTGAGCCTTAGCCTAGTACTGCTGAATGTTAGCTTATCGCTACTGAGTGTTAGCGTAGTACTGGTGAGCATTAGCGTAGCGCAGTGGAACAGTATCACTGCTGCTGCTTACTGTGTTAAAATTATGCTGGTGAATGTTAGCTCTACTGAACGTATTAGTAATATACACTACTGAGCTTTAGCATAGCACTGCTGCACATTAGCTCTTAATGCTACTAAGTGGTTAAATCACTCAGAGTTAGCTTAGCACTGCTGAATGTTAGCACTCGGTACTGCTGAGCATTAAGGAGTAGTACTACTTGGTCTTAGCATGTTTGTCAATGAGGGAGACAAGCCACTAACCTAGCCCCATTAGAAAAACCCACTTCTAAGCCCATTGTCTCTGTCTGTGTCCCTGCCTACTCAAGTTTACCAGGCCTAAGACCACTGTTGGATGTAAATTACCTGCCCCTGACCGACATGCGGATAGCCAGAACGTTCTGCTTCACCAACAACGGGCAGGCCATGTACCTGACCTCTCCCACGGAGATCCAGCGAATAACCTACAGCCAGGAAACCTGCGAGAACCTACAGGTGAGAGCAATGTTCAGGTAGCGACACCTTAGATGGGATCAACCCCGGTGGGTGACAAGTCACAGTATACACTGTATTTTTTTTTCTTAACTGCTTTGGCTGTGAGACCTTGAGTTTTAACTGGTTTGCTTGGAGAATACAGTGTTTCAGTGTATTCTGTTAGGAAGTGGTTCAGTGTCAGAGGTCAGCACATTTAATTGTTCAATTTTCAGCTGCGCTGACCCAAACGCTAGCATATGGCGCAACGGGTTTAGGGCATTACCTGGCCAGGTGTTGGATTATGAGAGCAGCACTGCGGCAGTGTCCTCTAATGGATCAATGTCACTACATGCTAATCAGAATGGGGGGCGGGGGGGGGGGCGTTTCACTCTGGATTACTTTGGCAAATGTCAGAAGTGGGCGGAGCATTCTGGCGTGCTCTTCAGTGAGTGAGCCAAGCGATGCAGGAAATCTTTTTTTTTTCTTTCTAATATTAAACCTGATGCGAAGTGGTAGGTGGGTTTTGCATCAGTTCCACATTTTAACACAGGGTGTGTGTGTGTGTGCAATTGTGTGTGTATGCGTGTGTGTCTGTGATTCTCAGGAAGGTCATACACGGTTGGCTAGTGTGTGCGTTTGTTTGCACGATCCTTGGTTGTTATGTTTAACGGGGGTCTTGAATAAAGAATTAAAATGTGTGTGTGTGTCTTTGCGTGTGTGTGTGCAAACGTGTGTGTGTGTGTGTGTTTCAGGAGATGCTGGGAGAGCTGTTTACCCCGGTGGAGACGCCTGAGGCTCCAAACAGAGGCTTCTTCAAGGGGCTCTTTGGTGGAGGAGCACAGTCTCTGGACAGGGAGGAGCTCTGTGAGTTTCGCAGCCATTACAACATATAACGTTTAATAAATCCGTGTGAAATATGATAGATAACGGAAAGGAGCGCCATCGTTTCTGAAGGTGCGTCCGACGGAGGCTGCATCTGCGCTTGTGTTTCACCCGGCCTCGTTTTCATTGGAAACTTGGGTGGCAAGCTTTAGCGGCAAGCTAAACCCAGAAACACGCTAAACCCTGGGAAGAGTGAGAGTCTGAGATAATGGTAGCCCCCCCCCCCCCTTCTCCCCCCCCGCCACCCCCCCACCGCTCTCCCCCCTCCCCCCTCCCCCAGTTTGACGTGACACAGTTCCCGGCATTGTGTAAATACATCCATTCTCCTGTCCTCTAACATACGTTCCTCCTCTCGGTGTGCGGCTGCCATGATTAATGACACCTGTGGCGAGCCCCCCCTCCTCCCCCCCCCCCCCCTGTTCTCCCGAGAGGAGTGCAGTCACCAAGCCTGCGTAATTGCCAGGAATGCATGAAATCCAGAGGACGGGGAACAAGGGCGTCCCGTGCACCGTGTGTCCCTGTACACCACATGTCCCCATAAACCAAGTGTCCCTGTACACCATATGTCCCCATAAACCACGTGTCCCTGTAAACCATGTGTCCCCTTAACCGCGTGTCCCCATAAACCACGTGTCCCTGTACACCACATGTCCCCATAAACCACGTGTCCCTGTACACCACATGTCCCCATAAACCGCGTGTCCCCATAAACCGCGTGTCCCCGAAAACCACGTGTCCCCATAAACCACGTGTCCCCGAAAACCACGTGTCCCTGTAAACCGTGTGTCCCCCTAAACCGTCCAGTGGACGCCGACGGGCTCAGGTTGAACCTCCTGCTTCTGTCTTTTGTGGAGAGCAGGGGCCTGTGTGCCGGAGCAGGACCTCCGAGTTAGCTGGATAACTGCACCGAGTGCAACCCGGAACCCTCCCAAATCTGGAGTAAAAAGAGCTGTTGCGGGTTTTTACTCCGCGCGGTTATCCGGCTAACTCAGTAACTCTGCTTCCTGATACAGGCCACGGGTCCCGTGGGGGCGCAAGTCTAACTCGAACCGAGTGTTAATGACCTCACGTTAATTACTGACGTCACGTCGGGTTTTGTAAGTGTCCTTGAATCCGTAACGTGTCCGTACCCAGAGCGACGGGAGGACCGCCAGTCTCACGACGGCTCTGTAATTCCTCGCCGTCGCGTCTGAGCCCTGTTTTCCGGCTCTGGAATTGCCCACGATCCCATTTTCACACTGTACTACACCGTCAGACGAGTGAGCGTCAGTATGTATCGCTTTCGTGATGGCCGAAGGTGTACGGCTGTGTGACGGCGATTGGAATCTGCGACTGTGCTAAATTTACTGCTGAGCTGGAGTTCGCATAGCCCTCTGTTGATAAATTGGTGTATGCTTTCATTGCGAATGGACGTCTTTGTCTGAGCTTATCCTTGTAGTACATTGGAAGATTAAGGCGTTGACGCAATTTCGAGCAACGTTTGTTGTTAATTTTGGCTCGCTGCTGAAAGCAGCCGTTTGTCTAATTTCACTTAAATGAATTAAAATCTTGTTTCGAGGGTGCTGTGCTCCTCGATCTTGGAACACTGTCCAGAAATGGCTACTTTAAATGAAAAAAAAACCCTGCTGATGTCACACCTCACTGACTGTGCTTTTAGTAATCTGTATGTAATGGACTGAACTGTGCTTTGCTTGCTGTATTTTAACTGTTCAGTGCCCATGATAGTGCTTGCTCTCTCTCTCCACCTCCCTCTCTGTCTATTTCTCGCCCCCTTTCTCAAATTCAAATTCAAAATGCTTTATTGGCATGGCAAGATATTTTTGATATTGCCAAAACACAGTAAAGAACATATACAATGGAACATACAAACATAAAATGGTGTACATTATCCGAAGCGCTTTACAGTCGATGCCTCTCATTCACCCATTCACACACACACTCACACACACACTCACACACCCATTCACACACACACTCACACGCCGATGGTGAAAGGCTGCCATGCAAGGTATCAGCTCGTTGGGAGCAGTTAGGGGTTAGGTGTCTTGCTCAGGGACACTTCGACACGCCCAGGGCGGGGGATCGAACCGGCAACCCTCCGACTGCCAGACAACCGCTCTTACCTCCTGAGCTATGTCGCCCCATAATATGCTCGCTGGTTAATGTGCTCACTGGTTGTCTCTCTGTTTATAGAAAGCTGTTACATAATTTGGGGCCTTCTTTATCTCTCTCCCTCCCCCCTCTCTCTCCCCCCCTCTCCACTCTCTCTTCCCCCCCCCCCCTCACTCTCTCTTTCCCCCCCTCCCTCTCACTCTCTTTCCCCCCCCCCACTCTCTCTCCCCCCCCCTCCCTCTCTCTCCCCCCCCCCCTCTCAGTCGGGGAGACAGGCGCTGGTAAGGCCTCGCGGAGCCTGGCCCAGCACATCCCCGGGCCGGGGGGCATCGAGGGCATGAAGGGGGCGGCTTCGGGCGTGGTGGCCGACCTGGCTCGCGCCCGGATAGCGCTGGACGAGCGAGGGCAGAAGCTGGGCGAGCTGGATGAGAGGACGGCGGCCATGATGGCGAGCGCGGACTCCTTCTCCAAGCACGCCCACGACGTAAGAGCCACGCCCACTTTATGGTTCTGCACTGTGTATATACTCGTGCTGGTTCACTATTGTGTAGGACTAGTTTCACTAGTTTAGGACTTGTTTAGGACTGGTTAGGTAAAACATTTTCTCCAAGAAGACACGTCAAGTTTGCAGCTGTAGCTGAGGTCCCACATGACCCTCCCCCCTCCCCCCCAACCAACCCCTGCCCCCCCGCCCCCCCCAAGCCGGCCTGTATAACGGGCTGCCTGGCTGTTTGTAAGCACACAGCTGTCCCATTGGTCTCCATGTTTTGTCATTTGTATTTTTATTTTTTTTTTCTCCATCTCTCAGATGATGCTGAAGTGCAAAGATAAGAAGTGGTACCAGTTCTGATGACCCGGAGAGTCAGAGGGACTCAGCGGTGATGTTCAAGCAACTTCATCTGGAGGACTCCCGCCCTCCCCCCTACACCCCCACCCTCCCCAAACCCCCCTCTACACCCGTTCCTTTCCGCTGGACACGGGGATTCATCTCGGAAGGCCGACCGTATCCTAGCACAACACACACACTGCGTTACCTCGGCAACACGGCTTCAGCTGAGGAACAGACTGGGGGAAAAAAAAACGAAAAAATCAAAAAATATATATATAAATATATCTGAAGTAATTCAAAAGGAAGGAGAAATAAAAAAAATACACCTTCGAAGGTGTGTTTTTTTATCTTCTTCTTCTTTTGGTTTGTCCCCAGCCCCCACCACCAACACCCCCCCCCCCCCCCCCTCCCCCGGCCATGCGGTGTCCAAACGGCAAAACACTTCTGGAACGGGGCAAACGGAACATGGAGACTGTGACTGCGGGGTGAGGGGTGTGTGTGACGAGGGGGGTGGGGGGGGCGGGCGGTGTGTGTGTGTGTGTGTGTGTGTTTGGGGAGGGAGGTGGAGTCCCGGTGCTGGAGGGGGGCGGGGGGTGTGGGGGGGGGGGGGGGTTTCTCCTGCAGGTCATTTTCATAACGCCAAACGTTGTTGTTGTGCCGTTGTCTGAGCAGCTTTCTCCTAATTTTCCCTGGGGCCAGTCAGGCGAAAAGACTAACGAAAACAAACAAAAGAAACTAACAAAAAAAAATTCTATGTAAAAAAGAGGAAAAAATATATATATACATAAACACAGACATACATTATTTATATGTCATACATATATACACACACGTATATATATATATGCGTGTGTGTATATTATATGATCAACAAACACTGTATTCGTTTTCTTTTTTGACTCAGTCAAACGCAGAAAGAGAGACAGTGGCCGGATAACTTGATTGGTATTCTGATCAAAATAAAAGAATGTTTGTTTGCGGAGATTCCGTAGGGGTCTACGCGAAAGGGACTAATATCGCTCGGACGCGCGGCAGTAGTATCGTTTGGGCATACAGCGGAGTCTGTGTCCTTGCTCAACATATCGATCTGTTGTTCTTTTTTCTTTGTTTTGTTTTTTTTTTTCTTCTTCCTGTTTGTTTATTGTTGTTTTAATCCTCTCTGTTTCCCCGTTCGCTGAAACGTCATTTCACATGGTCTAATTGTACTGGGAAAATGTATGTCTTACGGCCTGCTTATCCATCGCTCGTTAAAAAAATATTCATGTTATATTTCGTTCTCCGTTATCGTCGTCGTCATTTTCCCGAGCGTCTCGTAGCTTGTTTAAATTGCATTAAGTTCTCTATTATAAGGGCTGGTGTTGAGAAGACGTGGAACACGTGTATTTATCGTATGTCAACTTCCAGGTGTCATATCAGATCTTTTGAAATAAATGCTAGTCTTATACAGGGTGTTTGACAGAATTGCAACTCCATTCTCTCTAGGCAAGAATTATTTGGTTTTCTTTAGACTTTCTATTTCAGGCTGAAACGTTACAGGCTATTTTTTATTTTTTTATTTTATGTCTTATTTAATTTGGCCCATTTAAGTTTCTCCAGCATATTAATTTGCACTGCTACAGTGTAGTGTTTATGCAGAATTGGGAAACGCTATCGAACCAACGTGGATATGAAGTCTATACATACGTGACCTGTCTTTACTTTGTCTCTGGGATACAAAAGCACTTACTATATGCAGTGAAGAACAGTGAAATTATTATGTAGAGATTTTATGAGCAGCTTCAGTGTTTTCAATGCATACAAACATTGATTCCCTTCCTCAGGAATGTCTGTATGTATGTGTGCGTGTGTACAGGGGGATTTTTGAACCAAAAATGTACTGGAAGTTCATTCGAAGATGTGTGCTGGGAGTAGAATCTAACCTACTGAGGCCATTTGTTCTTGTGTTCACTTGTGGCCATATATTTGTAGACATTGCTGGAGGTATGCAGAGGAAGCTTGTGCATTATCCACTTCCTGGAGAACACTGAGAGGCAGGATGCTGGGGGGATTGTGGGAAATGTAGTTTCTAATGCTTTCCGCACAACTCAAGCATTCATTGTAACCTGTCCTCTGGGTTTTATTGTGGTAAAGGTCAACCTAGGGGGATTTGATTCTTGTCCATTTCAACACACAGGTGAATACTCACATGCAGTTAGTGTCACTCATAGACAGCTACTGTTCTGATAAACCTTTTTGAAAGTGAACAAATAGTTCAAGTTCAGTTCCCATGCGCAGGTCAAATGCCATTGGCAGAGCCTCTGATCTTTCAGGGCCTTCAGCACTGTTTGCTCCTGTTTCCAAGAGATGAAATTTATGGTCTTGTCATTTTTTTTTCTTTTCTTTTTTTGCTCTCTTGTATTTGTTCTGCCATGGCGGGGCGGGGGGGGGATGGGGAGGAGGTGAATTCTAATGATGATAAATAAAGGCAGTTCATCCTGTTTAAAAAAAAAAAAAGGAACTGTTCGTCCTCTGTGCTGTCTGGCCCATGTGACACGTTCAGGGGTCCCATATTGTGCAGTGAGCTCCAGAGCTTGTTAATGATCCTATTGGCTAGGTGTTTCAGGAAGGAGTCTTCCCCCCTCCCCCTCTTTCGGATTGGTCATCGTCACGCCCGGTCATCGTTAGTCTCTACACGCGTGTGCGTCTGCGTACTCCACAGGACATAAGTGTACTCTCTCTCTCTCTCTCTCTCTCTCTCATCCTCATACACGCGTGTATACACGCATTCGTTTAACCCCCCCCCCCCCCCCCCCGTGTTTGAGATGTGCGATTCATCAACGGTGTTTTCAGTGTGCGTCTTGCTGGTCTTCGAACCTTCGTTCACGAAGTACGAGAAATGCTGCTATTTGTGTTACCTGGAGCGTTATCTGTTCATAGGTTTTTTTTGTCTCTCCCCTCACCCCCCCCCTTCCCCTCCCCCAAAAGGATATTCAAAGCCAATTTTGTTGTTTTTCCTCTTCAATTTTTCTGCCAAATTTGTACATCGTGATTTGTATATAGAGGGACAATCTGAGACTAATGTGAAAGTGTTGGGTTGGCTAAGTGACACACGAAGTCTAACGCCATATTCTTATCTGACGCCAAAGAGTTACTTTGTTTTGTTTGTTTGTCCTCTCCACCCCCTACCCCATACCCCGTACCCCATACCCCCTACCCCCCCCCACCCCCACCCCCCCCACCACCACCCCCCGAACCCTGAACTGTTGTATTCAACAGATCTCTAGGACTGAAAGGCGTCTGTTGTCTCCCTGTGAATCGGAACTGTACGCTGTTGCATATATTGTGCTTTTTCTTTTCTTTTTTCTTTTAGAAATCACATTATTGGAATCACCTTCACGTGTCCTTCAACAACCTGCCATGTAGTGTGGAAATATTAGTCAAATCAAAAGTGGAGTTTGCATAATTTTTTATTTTATTTTTTAAAAACACCATTCTTTCAAAAAAAAGTACACAGAACTTGTGACTGAAGTACGCTAATGTAACTGCAAAATTATGTCGGCTATACAATTTTGACTTGCGCCGCTTGAGTGTGTAATAACGTGGTCTGTTTTTTGCACTATATTTAATTTCTCGTATTATACCCCATTAACTTGTTTTAATAGAGTGTTTATCGAATCAGATTTTTTTTTTTTTTGTAGTGTGGATTTTTTTTTTTTTTTTTTTTTGTTTTTATGTGTGTGTGTGTGTGTGTGTCATACATGATTTAGTTTCATGTTATTTATTTTTGTTTTCTTTCATCTTATTTTTTATTGAACACATACAAAGGACCAACAGATAAAAGAGACTGTGTCAGTGGTCAGCACGGAGAAACTGCACTTTCAGATCCCTTATCATGGTCAGTTTAACTATGATCTGTTATATTTGTATATTTGAAAAGACTATACTTTTAATTTGAAGAAATTTGATAAATAAATGATTTTACTTTATTATTTAGGTAAATATTCCTGCATTTAAGAAAAGATATATAACATTTACTGCGTGCATAAAGGGTGTGTATATTGTCCATATTTAAAAAAACGACAAAAAAAGCAAACAAAAAAAAAAAACAAACAAAACAAACAAACAAAAAAAAAGTAAAGATTTAATGTTTCTAGTGAGAAATGTATTTGTATGGCCGAGGTATTAACGCTGACTGGAGGGTTAACCTGCGTAAGCGAAACCCGGTTTCGTCCGTACGTCGGACGAAACCGGAAGTATTATTGGTGCATGGGAAAACCCGGGAGCCTCCTTTTTCCCTGGCGTTCAGCGGACGTATCCTCGTTGATTTCTTGCACAATAGCGGACGCATGATATTCAGTGTTTTCCAAACATAAACGCTGTTTCTTTTTTATTTTTTTTAAATTATTATTATTATTTTTTTTTAGTCCTTCACATTTCTCCTCCTGAGCTCGCTTTCTCTTTGACTTTTCCGTCATCTTTAACGCTGAAGTCGATAACGTTACGGAAGTCGCTCAGTCGGTAACATTTACAGGTTATCATTTTTAATTTAAATTAGTTTTTTACTTTTTGGATTTGTGTGTGTTGAGTACGCATTATCGTGCGGATGTCGGTTGCTAGTCCTACTGTATCTTCTGGGAAAAATGTGAGGAAAAAAGTTGTCTTTGACTGAGGTGCCCTCTTTGTCCATTCCTTTTTTTCCTTTTTTTTAATTTTATTTTAGTTTTCTCTGTGTTTTCGGTTGTCTTCGAGTGAATTTCTTGCCCTGCATCTCTCCGTACACTTCTCCCGGTATGATTCGCAGCAACATACACGAGGAAGTCTCTCCTTCTCTCTTTCTCTCACTCTCGCTCTCTCTCTCTCTCTCTATCTCTCCCTCATCCGCCATCTTCTGTCTTGGAAAAAAAAACAAGTTAACAGTGGGTTGCAGTATTTTCTCATTGTAGCCAATTTTTCTTGTACAGTTTTATGCAAATTTCACATGGATGTTTATGACTTTATCTGCTGCCACAAAAAAATTTAGAAATTCTGTAGATAGAAATTACTGTGCAATGGAAAAATAAATATGAAAAAAAAATCTAATGTATGCATTGTCTGGTTTCTTTATTTAGACCTGTCGAGGGTGTATTCCTGCCTTTCACCCAAATGGCTGCTGGGACAGGCTCCAGCCATGCCCCACCCCCTTCCCCCTTTGCGTCCACCCCCCCCCCCCCCCCCGGTGTGCCCCAGACCAGGAGTACGTGGTTTAGAATATGGATAGATGGATGAATGGTTTCTTCATTCAAGCCCTGTCAATTGAAAAGCAAAGTATGCTATTGCATCATTTTTAGCGACATCACACTTCAAATTGATCCAGCCAAAAGTGCAGAAAGACCAGGGGCCTGTTTCAGGAAGCAGGCTTACTGAGTTTGCTGGATAACTGACATTGAGTAAAACCCGGAACCCTCCCAAATGTGGAACAGGGACTGAAGTAAAAAGAGCTGTTCCGGGTTTTACTCAGCGCAGTTATCCAGCTGAGTAATCCTGTGTCATGATGCAGGCCCCTGAGCCTTATCTCCACCTGTTTGTTTTTTTGAATGGAACGCTACCTTTTACCTTCCGCCACCTGGAACCCTGAAGACGAAGGTAATCTGGGGGTGTGGTACCACGCCCCCCCCCCCCACCCCCAACATTTTCAGACATGATACAGTCATGGAGAAGCCTGCTAATACACATCCTGTTACATTGATACCTCCCCAGTAAGTGCCCTCAATTCTAGTATCCAACAAACAGTCATTGTTGAAGTATCGCATGCGCATATGTGGAAAATCCACTTTTAACGTGTTGCTCAGAATTAAAGAGAAACCATGTGACAGTTGGACGGAATTGGCACCATAGTCACGGGACTGTATTAAGACAGCAGGTTTGTACACGGTTACTTTAATCACATCTGCAGCTCTGAACCTGTGGTCACAGAGCAGATTCCAGTTAAGGCCCTGTTTTTTTGGGAGGGGGAGGGTGGGGGGGATGTTGGAATCTTGGCTATACTCAATTACCTGCCACCATACCACACCCCAACCTGTACTTAACTAAGAGCCAGTAGCGCGTCTAGCGCTGGTACTATGTCAGGTCAAAAGTGCGTCAATCCCTGATAAATATCAAAGATGTGTGAGGAAGAGGAAATAAACCCGAAACAGTTCCCGAATGGCGATTAAAATTAACAGCAGAGAAGTTGGGCAAACACTTTGCGTGCTGAAAAAAAAAAACGTGGATTTTACTGGGCTTCAAACGCACCGGTGCTGCTTGAGGGAGAGAGCTTGAGTCTTGAAGTGCGTCGCGGCAGAGCGTACGCGGCAGCCCTCTCTGCTCCCCGGCCAGGCCCCGGCCTCGCGCGTCTGAAGCCCCAATAAATCTACGTTTTTTTGACGGCCGAGCCTGCACGTCGGCCTTCAGCTCTCCCAGGGCAAAACCGTCCTCTAAGGCATCCGGGGTTAAAGCCGGCTCTGACGTGTGCGAGGTCACCCTTGCGCCGACCCCGGTGTTTTCTTTAGTGTTCACCTTATTTGTTTTTTTTCCCTCCTCCTCCTCTCCTCCCCCATATATTATAATGCTCTTTCTACATATTGCTTCGTGCAGTCTGACCAGAGCTTCTGGATCTCTCTCTATCTCTCCTCTCTGTCTCTCTCTCTCTCTCTCTCTCTTCCTTCTCCTCTTCTCTCCTCTCCTCTCCTGTCTGGCCACCTCATATTTGTTTAAAAATAGACGTGTCATGTAGCGCGCTCCACAATGTTGAATAATCAAAAACGGAGAAATGGTGCCGTTCTGAAAGTGAAAGGAATGTGCATTTCATATGCACGTTCTACAGACGACATTATTTACTGTTTACATAGCATCTATATGGGATAATGACTTTGCATGTATGTGCAAAATGAATGTCCTTTTCTGAAAACATTCCTAGGCGTCTCTTTTTCCCGACATAAAATATTGCCTTTTCATGAGCAGGGTGTATGGCTACATCCGTCCAGTAGGTGGCACTAAATACTAATAAAACAAAACGTCTTTTGGGCAGTTTTACATTGAGTTGTAATGGCTTCTACTGTTTAAAGCAGGGTGCAATCACTTGTGGGTACGGACAAATTAGAAAATGTTCTTGTGGCTTTACTGTAATTACTGTGCTGCAATGTTTTATGATTTGTTGAATAATTGCTATATTTTATTTATTTTTATGCAGGTTGTGCAGCTCCAGGGCAAACGTACAATTTTCTGTCTTGACTCGCTTCTAAAGAGCATGTCTTGAGGCAATTTCCTTGAGAAATTTTTATTTTGGGGGGGCAGGGGGAGGGATTAGGGGTCTGGGGGACACTAATAGTACCACACAACATGATAATATTGGGGGGGGGACCAGTTGATGGTTTCCAAAAGTTGGGGAGGATGTCCCCCACCCTGTCCACATGGGGATCTACTTAGGGGGTCAGTAGCATAGCCACTTTTTGTTTTATTTTATAAATGTCACAATCAGCTTAAGCAAATTTCACTTCTGTGACGGCATGGCAATGTCTTTTAAATCAAGGCTGCCCAATGCTGTTCCTGGAGATCTACCATATTGTAGGTTTTCATTTCAACCCTAATTTGGCACACCTGATTCTACCAATGAGCAGCTCAATGAGATCTCTAGCTGTTGAGTGATGCGTACTTTGTTAGGGCTGGAGTGAAAACCTACAGGACAGCAGATCTCCAGGAACAGGGTTGGGCAGCCCTGTTTTAAATCGGTTGTGTTGTACAGAATTCCACCACCAGGGGGTAGAAGAACACATTGAGTGAACTAATTTTCCCTTTTCGCTGTCTAGAAATTTTTCTTACATTGAGTCTAATTAACTAACTGACAATTGAACAAAACTTCTATTCATTTAACAATATAATGATGATAAAGAAATTTTGTTGTACTACAGAGGGAAATTAATTCATTACGGCTTTAAAAAAATATTTCAGAAGCCTCCTCAATTGGAAGAACACGTAGCAGAGTTAGATATACTGCATATTTCACATTTTCACAATTTCCATATGCTTTAACTTTGCAGTCTCTTGGACCTGACAAGAATCAGCCAGGATTAACCATTTCAGCTCTGCGTGTGCAGTTTTGTTCTCGGATATTCGTCCTTTTTTTTCGTCCGCGCGTTGAAATAGAATAAGGAACGATGTCGTAATTACGGACACGCGGATCCTGCCAAACACGACCCCGCTGACCTCCACAGCGTCGTTCGCCTCCGAGGGAAAACCGTCTTGCAGAATGTCACATGACCTATTCTCTCTCTCTCTCTCTGTCTCTGCCTGTGAGTGTGTCTCTCTCTCTCTCTCCTGCTGATTCATCCTGACCAATCGCAGTGGAATCCAGTCAGCTGCTGGCTCCCTGCTCCCTGGCCCCCACCCACACCAGCCTACCACTCCTGACAAGACTCATGAGCTCATCCAAAAAACGTCTCTGCCTGCATGTACACCCCCCCCCCACCCCCAGCCCGCCTCGCACCTCTGAGCCCTGGCCCGCCTCCCCAAACTCAGCCCCCACAAACTAGCACCTCATCCACTTCACTTATCTCTCTTTCCCTACCCATCTCTCTGAAAGGCCTGGCATGCTTTTCCTCTTGCCAAACGTCTTATCTTACCCTCCTCCCTGTCACCCAATGCGCATTTTTAAGAATCACTTTGTCCAACACAGGCCTGTAACCGGGGCACGGGTTGCTATGCCAACAATCTTACACCTCAACCATTCCGTTCCTCGTTTAATGAATACCTGCTGCTGCCTTTTCTTTTGCTTTTTTTCATCAAACCACTCCTCCCCTAACACCCCCTCCGTCATATTTATCAGCTGAAGGTTATGATGAGTTTATAAATACGGCTGAGAAGTGTGTCTTTTCCTGTTATGTTAAAATATCACGCATCGCTTGATCTGTAGAAGCAGACATTTTTGTTTGTGATGTGGTGCTGTGTTCAGCACCGCAGAAAACAAACTTGAAGTCAAAGGCAAACGTTTTTTTTAAGCCTCCCTCGGGTATCGCAGTGTATCAGAATGCAGACCATATTCCCGCTGTCTTCAGTTTCTCCAAGGAGAGGAGAGGTTCTTTGTCAGAAGCGAGATACTGTGCTTGTTAGCGCAAATCGTGACAGCGGTGCAGCAATTAACTTGATTCCATGGGAGTGACTGATCCGTTTATAAAATAAATCTCTCGCAGGCACATTAGTGTGGATTTAAAAAAAAAGGAAAATCTGACTCAATCGTTTGAAGTTTCTGGTGTTGACAAACTCCGTTCCGTACGTACCCTCTGAATTGACGAGACACTTGCATGCACCAGGGGGCGCTAGCGCGTCACTGCGCCTGCTATGCAAGATACCGTATTGGCGTGCATTTAAAAAAAGCCAGAACAGACGGGGAAACGGAGAGCAACTTCAGACTGAGGGGAGAGGAGAGGTGCCTTGTGGAGCAAACAACAAGTAAACGATTCTAATTGGTTGTCAAGCAAATTGCATTTATTTCGACTTGGTTCCGTTCTGCGTAGCCACCGAAGAAGTAGGCTAAACTTTGCACGAGACGAAACTGGCTGACCTGGCGCTTCGGGATTGCATGACAGCTTTGAAAGACGATTACAAACGAACAAGCCTTTCGATATCAGGCGCTGATGTGAAGTTTGGACCTGGACATGACAGCGAGCACGGAGAGACTGGCCACTGTGGAATAATTTTTTCTCATTTGAACAAGGGCACTAGGAATGTGGTTGAATTGTGCCACGCCGAATGCGTGAATAGCTTACTCGGGAGGGGAGTGTTTGCATTCCTGGATCTATCATAACGTTTAGATACGCCACAATACAGTGCGCTGCGAGGTGCGCGAGCGAGTAACAATTCATTGAAAAAACTGACATGCTGTGAGCACATTTCATGTGGGAAGCGCGGACAGAGCTGGTTTTCTGAACGTTGAGCAAAAGGGACAAAAAAAGGTCAGAAAATAATGTCCAGGCGGCAGAACAACGAGCATCGCGCAACTGCCTTACAGTAAATTCGCTGTATCTTTAGTGAAGAGTAAAAAGTAGGCTACATTATCGCCTGATTTAGACATATTCTGCTATGTAGCCTGCTGGAAATTCGAGAACTTGTTCTTGTTGCATTCCTTGTCTCTCGCATAAGAAGTGATTGACCAGGTGTTTGGCGTGATAGAATCTACATATCAGCCTGCGTAAACTTGAGAACGTCATACGATATATCGCATGTAACTGACATGCGGGCAACTGGTGAGAGGCATCGGTTGCGCTTAATTTAACCGTTTAACTGATTGCAGTTTTGTGAACTGTGACTGAAATGTGTGCAACGCTAAGGTGTCAAACTCGGACCACCCTGAACAATTCGAACTTGGAGTGGCGTGTTTTATTCCGAGGAACGAGAGCTGTGTAAACGTCGGACGTGGGATTTTTTGCTTAATTTCGGATGCCCCTTCGAACAGTTTATAAACACGCGCATGTTGTTTTGCTGGGGAATTTATGAACTGTGGGCGTAATCGAATACCTTCTGAATGCACATGCCGTCTGCGGAGTGGGAGACGAAAAGATGACAGAAACGCATTTCTCGGGGTTTCCCTTCAAGGTGCACCGCACAACTTGGAAATAACCGCAGTTTGGATTTCCATCGCGTCGTTCGCTTTGGTTAAATAACCGGGGCTCTTTTTTCGAGAGGGGGATTGATACCAGTGTGAATCATTTGGCGTTAAAGCCTACTAATCACGCGCACCCAAAATGTTGAGCAGTGGTCCCAGCATTGTGTACGAGTGGCTGAAGACTCTACAGCTTTGTCAGTACGTGGAAGCGTTTGTTGACAACGGCTATGACGATTTAGAAGTGTGTAAGCAAATTGGAGACCCCGACCTGGACGCCATCGGGGTCTACATCCCTCACCACCGGCAACGGATACACGACGCGGTGCGGCGGCTGAAGGAAGAGGACAAAGAGACGGCCACGGGGCTCTACTTCACCCTGGAGCCTATGTCCCCGTCCTCCCAGATCTACACCAGCCACATGGTGGAGCAGTACGAGACCAAACTCCGAGGGTCGAAGTCATGGACCGAGCAGAACAGCGACCGGGTCGGAATGAAACCGGGCTATCTGAGTGCGAACAGGAACCTGACGCTGGGCAATTGTAGAGAACTGGTCATCTATCCCAAACTCAAGCTGAAGATCATGATCAGGGATAAACTCATCCGAGACGGGATTAACCTCAGCAAGCCGCCGTATTCAAACAAGGTGAGTCCCGCGGTTGTGCTATGCCTGGTGATGCGCCGCCATCCACTACATTTTCCTGTAAGTTTGACAGGTCAGATTTGCCGAAGCCTGGGATTTGTATTTGTCAATATATATAATCAGGCTCGTTTGGAAAGAGGCCTTTTGCCCAACAGCCTCTATGCAGTGTCTTGCAAAAACGATAATGTGTTCTTACTCCACGACCGCTGAACGCGGACTGGATTATGTACTGTGAGTTGCGAAGGTAAACACTATTTTTGAAGGTACCAATACTGTCGTCTGCGCCTGTCACGTGGTCCCCCGAAGGCCGCAGACATTGCGTCGATCTCTTATTTTGTGGTTTCAGACCTTTTGTTAAAATGAAAAACAGATTTGTCTCTTTTTTTTTTTGTTGCAACACTTTGATCGTGCTGTGCTAATCTGTCCGCGAGCAAAGCCGCGTGAGTGGGTTAGGCAGTGTCCGGTTTTTTTGGAAGGGGATCAGTCTAAAAGCCCCTTTAAAAACCTGGCTCGCTCATGAACTCTGGTCCAGACGATAGGAATCTGTGACCGCAGTGGTCCGTATGCAGAGTCAGCACAATGACAAACACGTGACGTCCTAAAAATGTATCCTAAATATGCAGCAGACCATTAAGGCTTGAGTTTCCGTTCTTCTATACGATATGTTTTTAAACCAGATGGATCAATAAACAGGAATGCGCTCACGTCCAAATCTGTATCCCCTTGATACCATATTGTGACGCATCAATGTATTGTAATAGCAGTGAATCACACCCAGTCTACCTCCACCTGCTACAGTATATAGCCTATATCTAGTTTCAGGTTGGTAAGTTGTTTTAAGTACAGATATTGCCTGTACTTGTTTTGAAATGCCACTGGCCTGTCAGATACTCTGGCATTAAAACAATAAAATTCCAGGCATGCATTCCTTTTTTTTGTTGTTGAAACCTTAGGTGTTAGGATTAGTACACAGCACTTGCTCTTGGCAGGACTTACAGTTGCTTATCTGCATTCTGATGTCAGATCACTGGCTTGGGCTAATCTCGAAGAATACACAGGGAAGTCCTGCAGTTCCTGTGTACTGGGCTGGCCCGGATCTACCGTCAGGGTCACTTGGGTGTGGTCCCCTGGGGCCCTGCATGCTGCAGGATCCCTGCATGTGAGGGGGGGGGGGAATTAATGAAGAAATAGTGAGGGACAGTTCGCCAGTCTTTCAAATGAACAAACTGACATAGCTAATGGTGTTAGGAGGCGGGGCACATTCTCCCTGGTAGAACAGTTAGCCTATCACAGAGGACATTCCCTGAATATATGAACACCAATGAAGGCTTGCTTGAAAGCTTAGAGAGTCCTGTCTAATTTGTCCTATTGCTTGATTGACTTGTAAGGAAACCAATCGGTTCTCAGATGGCTAAATGTAAGTCAACCCATCGAGCGTTTTGCGGAAACCTCCGGTCGGTGGCTTCACACGGCGGCCATTTTCTAAGCGATGATGTCAGCGGATCGACTTTGGTCATTACTCCAAGTTTTACGTTAAGGGTGTCAGATATCAGAAAGATCAAAGAGGGCAAGATTCCAAAAGCGGCCATTTTCCCCTGGATTGACCCCAGTGCATTTCCCTTGTATGAATGTGGACTAGTATTTCGTAAACTGAGCAATGTTTTGTGTTTGCACAGCTGAACAGGTGTACGTTTCACAGGGTGAGCAGTCGGCATTTGATGGGGGTGGATGATACTGCGGATGGGGTCAAATTAAGGTGGTTGTGTATCGGGGCGGTGGAGGGGGGGGGGCATGGGACCGTACTTGCCCGGAGGCCCAGTGGTTGGGTAATCCAGCCATGGTCCAGCGGGTTGCGCACACCTTTACGCAGGTAAAGGCCAACCTATTTTAAAATGTGAACGGGAAAACAAGACAAAACAGGCCAGTGACTGACTTTTCCTATAAGGATATGTCGCAAGTACAAAACAACTTTTTTTTTAAAAGGAGGTATTGCAATACAGCTTAATCCATCAGCCTGGGACATCCAAACATTCTTTGACTTTTTAATGCGATGATGTGGACATCTCATCCTGAAGCGCAGTTTCGTCAGTTGAAGTAACGAGTTGCGTTTTGGAATACTGTTCTGGAACCGGCTCTGTTCCACGGCGTCCTGTCTTGCTGCTGCCAGCCAATGGGAGGCGAGGAATGCAGAGTGTGTGCTGTCCCTGTGGCTGTGAAGGAGCTCAACTGCCATATTAGTACCATGAGCTGATCTCTCCAGATCGCGTGGATATCTCTCTCCTCCTCTCTTCTTCCGTCTTTTACACTTTTCCTCCCTCTTCCTTACTTCCTGTCTTTCTTGCTCTTGCGTTCTCCCAGTCTTCACCTCTCCCTTTCAACTCTTCCTCTCTCTCTTTCTGTCTCTCCATCTGTCTCTTTCTTTCCCTTTCCCTCTCTCTCTTCTCACTTTCTCTCCCTCCTCCTACTCTGTTTTTTTCTGTCTGTCTTTTCTTCTCTCCCTGTCTTCCTCTCTCTCTCTCTCTCTCTCTCTCTCCCTCTCCCTCTCTCCCACAATCTCTCCCTCCCTCTCTTCCACGCTCCAAGCCGGAGCCAGAGATTTATGTCTGGCCTCGTCATCCCGAGGAAGAGGAGGACGGCGCGCTCTGAGGAAGACGAGGATGGCGGGAGTCTCGCTGCCGGGGGGGGGGGGGGGCCTCCGTCTGCACTCCGTTGGCGGCTCCCGATCGATAACGCACGAGCGGAGCGTAGTGTAGCGGCTTCAATCGCTTACCGCCGTCCGGCGGGGGGAAATGACTTACGGCGTCGCGATTAATTCAGTCTCGATCCCGACGCCATTTGCATACGATCTCCCGCTTGAGGCCTGGCCTTTAAAAGGGCGGCTCCAACGATCTGCTGTCAGGCCGTCGCGGCGGCGGCGGCGGCGGCGGCTACGCGGCTAGCAGCTTGATCTCCGCGGTCCGCGTTTCGTTTTCTTTCTTTTTTTTACGTTTTTGTTTCCGTTTGAGAAGGTTGTTTAAAAAGGGGGGGGGGGGGGGGGCGGGCTTTTGGATGTCTGGCATGACTTTTAATGAAAAAAATTCTTTCTGAAATTAGAACCGTTTTCGTCCAATCAGAAAGGCCGCTGTACAGCAAGGTCATATGAAGAGATAGTAAAATTCCTTTAGTGAACTATCTGATGGAGATGCCGAATAGAAAATTTTAGGAAGGACAGGGGGAAAAAAAACTGCCAGTGTGATGAGAGTGATGATATAACTCTCTGGTAAGACCCAGAACTATCTAAGGTTTGGGGTGGGGGAGGGGAAACAGCATTTGGATTGGATAGATTTTTTTTGCTGTCATTTCCACCAAGATCCTCGTGTTAGTGTGTCGTGATAACTAGACTGAGGAAAAGAATTGGTTTTAGAAGGAAAAGTGTGGTGTTGTAGAAGTGACTATCACATGCATGGGCTGGAGCTGGTGCTGAATATAGGCCTGTGTGTGTGTGTGTGTGTGTGTGTTTGTGCATACATGCCTATCTGTGTGTGTGTGTGTTTGTGCATACATGCTACATGCGTTTGCATTTGTGTGTGTGTGTGTGTGTGTGTGTGTGTGTGTGTGTGTGTGTTTGTGCATACATGCTACATGCGTTTGCATTTGTGTGTGTGTGTGTGTGTGTGTGTAAAATGGGCTGCACTACAACGGCATCCCATCCCAGCACTTCTTGTTCTTCCCACATTGAAACTTGTTTGCATTTTGTTTCACAAACCCTTTAATTATCAAGCGTGTGACAGTTAGCGAAATCCCCTCAGATGTTGTTTGGGTGCAGCGCTTGCTTCTCATTACATTCCGAAGTGCTATTTTTTTATTTTTTTTCTTACCACGTTTTAATTGAAGACAAAAAAAAGTCTGGTATCCGAAACTGGCGGCGTTCCGCCCTGCGCAAACCTCTTTCGGCTAAGCCTGGGTTTTAGGCGAGGGATCGAGGCCCTGCTCTTGGCATCAGCTGGCCTTCTGAGTCTGAATGGATGGACGGTCCTTAATGGTCGTGGCGCTGAAGATGTGCGGCGCGGTGGTTGGATTTGTAACCAAACGGGTGTCGGTTCAAAAAGGCAGGCCGAGAAGCAGGGCCGTTGTACCAAGGTAGGAAAAAAAAAACCAAAAAAAAAAACGTACACACGCCCCAGTCTTTGCGTCGGTGCTGGAGTTACGCAGGACTTGAAATGTCGAAAGGAAAGGAAAACCTTGCTCGCTACTCTTCAGTGCTCAGATTTATTGAAGTGTGTGACTGCGTTTCGAACTTCCGATCTACCGGTCGGGTGTGCACGCGTGTACCTGACCTGGTGAAGATCTGGGTGGTTGAAAAGTTGTAAGATAGTTCAATGTTCAATGAATGGGAACGGTGAAGGGTAGCGTGAGTGGTTTTCTTTCTTTTTACATACAAAGCAGTGCCATTGAGCAAGGTTCTTAGCCTGCGTAGCTTAAACGGATATCTCCAGAACATTATGTTTCAGTTTCACAGCAACTGAACATTTTTGTCACTCTTTTTTTGATCTCTTGAACAAGGAAGGGATATCCATGTAAGTTTCGAAGTGAACAAATGATGAATAAAGTAGTCTGCGTTATTACCTTTCTATTAAACTGCTGACTGTTGAAGGTGAATCGCAAAAAAACTACTGTCAGTGAGTGGTAGGTGGGGGCCCGGTTTTGATGGGCGGTTCGGATGACGAACCGAAAGCATCCAAACTTCTCCCACGGGAGGTCAAAGGTCAACTGTGCTCCAGACTACTCCTGAAAGGACTCATTCATGTTGGCCCTTCACATATGGAAACAAGGGATCAGTGACAACCTTACAGGAATTCACATCCCAAATCTCCCCCTGCCCCCCCGCCCCCCCATAGCACCACTGTCTGGGGCCACTCTGCCATGCTTCTCACGTCGTGTCTCCTGGTCAGCGCGGCTAATTCTCGACGCAAACCGAAAGGTACACCAGTCCCCCTTGTGTGCAGTTTTGACAAACCAAAAGGCCCTCTTTAAGGCCGATTTAATTCTGCCCGGATTTGCATGCAAATCTGCAATCTCTGACTCACACTGGCAATATTTAAACAGAGGACACGATTAGCTTAGTGGGAAATGGCTCTCTGGAAAAATAGCATGTTAGCTTAAAGATTTACGGAAAATTCCCACCCATGCAGCTCTACAGTTCTGTCATTGTAGGAGAATTTGCTAATATTAGCCTAACGTGTGGAAAAATTATTCAAGAGGACAGCTACTAATTGGGATGCAGTAGTGTGTTCCTAAATTTTTCAGCTTAGGAGCACATGTGCTCCTTGGAAAAATGTTCACATAGAGCCCCCCCCCCCCCCAACACGCACGCACACAAACACACAAACAAGCACGTTTAAACCTCCTGGGCTATGAGTTGACGTGAAGTTTCCTTTTTTTTCGGAAAACGCTTTCCCAGAACATGGCGCTCGTTCAAGCTCATGTTTTTTTACCCCCTTCTTCTACAACCACATAATTGTTGTGTGCTGTGCTCAAATTAACATTAATCTCCTCGTGCTGCTGTGGTTGTGTGACTGTAGCTGCTTTTGTGCTGTGAAATTATTTGCATGGTGGCATGGTTTCAGTTTTATTTTTGTCTTAATTATTTCGTTATGCGTTGGTTTCGCTGGCATCGCCAGCATGCTTAGAGTATGCACGTCGCAGGCGTTGTTTATAAGTCAGGAACCTGAATGGTTTCGATTCACTAGACTAGAAGCTGCTACAGATTCAGTGATGGGAAATCCAGTGACAAATCTATTGAGTCTTGCACCCTCTACCTTGGACTACCTGGCTACCTGGATTGCCAGAACAGGGCTTTTCTAACTCCTCAAAACAAGATTCAAATGAATTCGCATTTTTGGGGAGCTTATATTGTTGTTCGAACTCACTTAGCTCGTTTGGTTTTAGCCAACTGAGTCTTTGTTTCGTCAACAGCGCCTGTCAAATCTGTTTGTGCTCTTTCGTGCGCAAAAGCAGGCCCAGTTTCAATATTGAAAAAGCCTGAAAAACAACTTTAATTCCTGGAAATTGACAAATGGCCAAAAGCTACACAAAAGCGCTTTTCAAATTCTAATCTCACTAACAAACATTTAGGATTTAGGATTAAAATGCCATCGGGGAGGAGATATCTCCTGTAAAAACCGGCAGGATTTTTTGCATCCGTTCCAAATGCTGAGAGGGTCTGTACCGCACAGTGACATGGACAATGCTGACTCCCTTGGTCTAACTTCCTGGATTGCAGTGCTTGGATTGGCTGCGACTGTGAGCCGCCTATCCAGTTAATATGCATATCTGTGCTGCCCGCACGGACCCTAAAATTATCGTGTCTTCTGCATGATTACAACCTCTGGGACGTCACGCTCCACAGTGCTGATGTGGGATCAATATTTCCTTTTTAGCTCATAATGGAAAGGTTAGGATATGGCTGGAGGGAAATCCTTGGGTAAGGATGCGATTTTGCATGGTTGTTTGTATGAATGTATTTTCATACATACAGTTTACAGCTCACGACTATGCACTGTAATCCACAAAATAACAGCTTCATGAGATGGTACGCAAAACATATCATTATTTGTAACGCTCTATGTAATTGTCATGTAATGTTCATGAATGCATAATGAATGCTTTATGATGAATGAGTTAATGTAGGCATTAATCATTACCAAACCCTGCCCAAGATCACCACTCCTGCTATGATACACTTTGAGTATGGGCCCTGAACACCCTTTGAATGTATGACGTTTGCACAAATTCAGAACGGTGCTTACAGCATGACTGATAGATCAATAAATAAGCACATTGTACCATTTAAAAGCGACATAGAGTGAAAATGCAGTCTTGATTTTTAACCCTTTGTTTAGGTGTAAACAATCACAAATATGTGATTGTTCAGTTAAGAACATTCTATTCTAACGCTGATGTAACAATCACTACCGGTAATTTGAAAGCAGTGGAGTTCTAGAACACTGACTTAGAATGTTTAAGAATAAAAAACAATAAACAAACAAACATTCCAGAAAACCTACTCTCCAAAGGGTTAATGGTCCAAATCGGTTTTTCAGTGCATCTTCCTCAAGCATTTCACATCATATTTAGTCTGTAGCTATATATGAGCCTATAGCTCATCAAGAAGGTTTGCCGTCTCCCTCTGCCTGTTAACCATAGATCTCCACATCCAATCCCGTGTATTTCGTTTAAAATTAATGTCTCCGCTTGCTTTTTAAAACATTTTTTTGTCTTGCTGTTGTACTTCTGTGTTTCCAGCAAATTTAACAAGGTCAAAATTATTCTAATTAGGTCACGGAGCCGCAATTACCGTCTGAGGCGCGGCTGAGTTTAAAAATAAATAAATAAAAAAAAGGCGGTGTCTTGTGCGCGTAATTAACTCTCTGGCCCAAAACATGTCAGTTACCCCAGCCAAAGGGCTCGTTCCCCGGCAACACGTCGCGCGCGCACAATAAACCTGATTGTGCTGCCGCGCGCCATATTGTCCCCCCTCTCCCCGGATGGGTTTTGATGCGTGTCGTGAGGGCACGGCGACGGGCTTCATAAAAGCGGGAAAGTCGCTGCTGCTGCTGCCGCCGCTGCCTGAGATTGGAAGATTGGAAAAAAAAAAAAAAAAACGATTCCTCCCGTTGGCATCGTGTGTGTCGTGTGATTCTTATTTATTTCTTTTGGGAAAATAACTCTGGGAAGAGCCCCACATCCCTCATTCCCCATCTTCTTCTTCTTCTTCTTTTTTCCCGGCCTGGGTTTTTTTTTCCCCGCACCGTTATCAGCACATTCATCAAAGCGCTTCTGGTGAGCGCGTGTGACAACAGATGGGCCCGGCACGGCTTTATTTCCTCCTTACCGCTGGATCCTGCCCAGGGAGGCATTAGGCACAGACAAGACGTAGCGTCCAAGTCTGCTCCCCTCATCATTTTTTTCCCGCCATTATCCCCGTTTCCAGTTTTTTTTTTTTTTCTCGTTTTTTTTTTTTTTTTTTGATGGCGGCGGCGGCGGTGGGTTTTTGGAAGGAGAATACGCGCGCTCGTTGTCCCCCGTCCCGTTCCCCGACCGGCTCCGAAAAAACGTCCTGAGGGAAGGCACCCCCCCCCCTTCTGCGACCGGCAGAAATTAAGCTGAGATTCGGAAAAAAAATACCGTAAGCGGTCGGCTGGATAAGACCCGGTTCGTGTGTAACGAGGACGTAAGAAAAAGATGGCGTCTTCTGGCTTCCGAGGCTCCCGCCCACGTCCGGGCCGGAAGCCCTAAAAACGCCAGCGACGGCCCGGCGGCTCTCTCCCGCCAAATTTCGCGCGCCTCAAACCCTTTTAACCGCCGCTCGGGCGGGACCGGGCCTTGCAGAGTTTTTGGGATTTATCTCCGGCTGCGTGCTCGTTAGCCGGGAGCCCGTTCCGCTGACGAGCTGACTTTTTTATTTTTCCGGCGGGAGCTGTTATCGGCACACCCCCCTTTTAACCGGGGGGGGGCGGAGGGGAGCCGGGCGGGTTGGGAGAGAATCCGGTCCGGATCATCCCGGACGCGTGAGTGAATATTCGGCGCGGGACCAAGCGCTCTGATGCCCTGTGTGTCATCGGGTTTATCCCCCCCCCCGCCCCCCCACCCCCTGATCCTAGTTTCTATAGGCTGCCTGCCCCCCCCCCCCCGATCCGTTTTGTGGGAAACCCGCGGAGGCGCGAGGATTTTTAGCGGATTAACGGCCCCGAGACGGCTGAGGCTAACCGATCCCCGGCCCAGAATGCACTCTGTTTACAGCCAAAGCCTCTGCATTGGGCTGCGGGGGCAGCTCAAGGCCTGCCCTGTGTGTGTGTGTGTGTGTGTGTGTTTGTGTGTTTTGAATATGTGTCCATGTGTGTGTTTATGTGTTTGTATATGTGTATTTGGATATGTGCAAGCATGTATGTGTGTGGGTGTGAGTGTACGTGTGTTTGTATGTGTATTAGCATGTGTCTGTGTGTGTGTGTTTTTGTGTTTGTGCAACAGCACAACCTTTCAGTAGGTTTTTGTGGTCACTCCAGCCTGCTGGTTTTTTTTTTCATCCTCAGAAGCGCGTCAAGTCAAGGGGAGAAGACCCAGTGACAGGGAGGCGCTTGCTTCCGTCTGATTGGCCCGTAAAGCCGATGTTTGTGTTCATTCCATTTAAGTGGGAGACCGGGCGGGGGGGGGGGGGAAGTCAACACAACACCCCCCCCCCCCCCTCGCCCTGGATTTCAATTTATCCTTAATCCCACCTGAAGTAGCACCTGCTAATGAAGCAAACCGAGGGAGTGGAAGGGTTTTCGATTTGGGTTTCTGCAGGTTTGCTTGAGGTGTCCAGAAGGTGTTCATTCTGCGGCATCACAAAGTGGATGTAATGAGACATGAAAAGCACCTCCATTTTAGTTGGTGCCTGTCTATGCGTGTCTGTATTTATAATTTGCTGCTTTCTTCAAAGCATTAACACTAGTAAATAATGTTAGCAGTTGGCCATATCAGGACTTTGTCTCTCAATGAAAGGAAATGGAGAGGTTTGCTGCTGACCACAAGAAAACTCTTTGGCAAGTCCACAGGGTAGCAGTTTACAAACACTCAAAAAATAAATTACATTCATTAAAAAAAAAAAAAAAAAATTGCATATTTGTGATGAAACCTGTGGGCATATTTCAAACCGCTCATAAATCTGTATTCCCAGAATCCTCATAGATGTTTATTCTCAAAGTTTTGCATTTTTTAAAAGGAATCATTTGCTTGCTTTAAAAGAGGTTGTTTTATTATGTGCCGTAGACTACAGTAGGGGATGTACATAAAGGCATGAGTATATTTTTTCTTTTTTTGCCTTTTGTTTTTTTTTCTTGTAAAGGAAAAATATGCTGCCAGTGCTACTTCAGACTTTTAGCACAGGCTTTTAAGCAGTGCCTGGGCCTCTTCTGATTGGTGGGACTGGGAAGGGGCGGAGCTCAGTCATTTTAAACCCGCTTTAGCCTCCTACGGGTTATGAGATGGAGATGAAAGACTTCTCCACACGTTAGCAGATACACCGCTGTGCATCCCTGCGTGTTTCGCGTCCCATAGAAGAGATTACACCCATAAATAATGCATCGCCTTCGCTACTTAAATCAATACAGTTTAATTGAAGACAGTTTTTTTTTTTTCCCTTGAAAACATAATTTGAAATAATTATGAAGTATATGAATAACTGATTGTTGATGGTGTCATCCTCCCTCATGTTTGGATGCCAGAAGCCTGATCTGAACACAGAAAAAGCCTGCCGAAGACAAAATGCCTTAATCACACTGTAGCAGCGGCAGTGCATTGTGGGTAGTTTGATTGCGATGTAATGGCCAGGGTTGAAAGTTCATCCCTTTTTTTTTTTTTTTTTTTTTTTAAAGCGCTAAATTTAGTCTAGCTCCCGTAACGATAAACTGTTCTGTGACTGCGGCTGCTTAGTGGTTTTTGATTTGATTTGCTTTTACATTAAGCCTCAGCTTTTTTTTAATTTGGGCTCTTCATTTAGCAGATCTCCTTTTTTCGCGGCCAGCGTAACACGATGCGTAATGCACTGGTGGTCATAGGTCCTGCAGTCGTAAAGGGAACGGAGCAGAATATTAAGTAGGTTAACTACGAGCGTGTTATTTTTTTAAGTGCATTAGAAGCACCACATTAGGGCTGAGGGGCCTTGTGTGCTTGTGTGCTGGAGGCTGCATGGACGACACCCTAATTCCTGGAGTCCGGATATGTCTCATAACAATGGTGTTTTGAAACTAATTGGGCAGGGGTCAACTGCTCACCCCCTCCCCCCTTCCCCCCCAAAGGTGAAGTAATGTGAACAGAAATGCATTGTTACTTGTTAGATGTGTAGAAGAGTGCTTTTCTTGGTGGGGAGGAAATGTAAGACAAGCAGAGGTTGCCGCGGGCACAGTTTTTTATTTATTTATTTATTTATTTATTTATTTTTGTTGTGTACCAAGGCCTGCTGACTGGCTGCAGATAGGGAGGGGCTTGTGCTTGTGAACTGGTGTGCAGTGAGATGATGACATCATCGGATGATGACAGCATCGACCGTTCCGGCCAATTGAAAGCCTCTCATCTGTGTGCGACGCTAGCGCCAACTGTGCTTCGCCCTGTGTGGCTGCCAACCAGAGTTGGCTCCGATACCAGACTTATGGGGCCCATCCATGTGCTAGAATAGTGTCTTAACTGATACCAGACCGTGGGGCCCACCCAGGCAGCAGAACAGTGCCTTAACCGATACCAGACCATAGAGCCCATCCATCCACTAGAACGGTCCCTTAACTGATACCAGACCATAGAGCCCAACCATGCACTAGAACGATGCCTTAACTGATACCAGACCATAGAGCCCATCCATCCACTAGAACGGTCCCTTAACTGATACCAGACCATAGAGCCCAGCCATCCACTAGAACGGTCCCTTAACTGATACCAGACCATAGAGCCCAGCCATGCACTAGAACGGTCCCTTAGCGGATACCAGACCATAGAGCCCAGCCATCCACTAGAACGGTCCCTTAACTGATACCAGACCATAGAGCCCATTCATGCACTATTATTGTTTTTAGCAGATACCAGACCATAGAGGCCGTCCATGCACTAGATATTCCTGACTTCTGCCCCTGCTGCTGTGTCACGGCAGCGCTGGGTGGAAATCTGCATGGATTTGCATAAAATTTGTTTTCCCCTCATTGCGTCGCACTAATAGCCAAACCTAATGCTCCCTAACAAGCCATTGTTGCCGGTAATCAGTGATTTGCTTTCCGGAAAATTGTTTTCATTTTCGGTCCAACCGTAAGGAAGAGGCTCAGGAAAGGAATCCCGGGGTCCTTCGGAGCATTAAGATCCTGATTGTTGTGTATTTCTAGTTGACAGTGCCCTGGCTGCGGAAATTAATTAAAAGCAAATACAGTCGGCGGGGGCGGATTTTGCACGCTTCCAGTGTGACGTCGCTGCGTGCCTCCGGTGGAAGTCCTCGTCTGCAGTTTGTCAGAGGAGCTGGCGTCTTGGCCTCAGACTGTCTGTCGTCTTGTTGAGGAGATGGTTTGCGGGCACCTTACCCGCTTTGCTGCCAGTTGGTGGCTCGCGAAGACATCAGTAAAAAAAAAACAGCAGTCAGGGACGCTCACTGGGAAGCGAAGAGCCAGCAGTGCTTCACTGTACAGTAGTCGTTTAACGAGGAGCCCCATTTCGAAGTGCAACCCAAATGTGGTTTCCTGGGAAAAGTCGGTTAGCATTTGAAAGTGCGCAGCTTAGCTGGTGATACTTCATGGGTGATTTGGGAGAAAGTACTTCGCCAGCCCAAAACTTTCAGAGGAGTTCTTTATCTGAAACCCATCCCAGGTGCTTTTTAACATTGCACCCGTGCATTATCCAAATCCGCTCCATAATTCTTCTGTATCTTATAAACCAGCGATCGCGTATTTCACTGTGATTCTATTAATACCAACACCCTCTTGAGAATGTGTATCCAATTTAGTCTGCAGCGCAGTAGAGATAAAAACCGGAGTTCGATTTGTATTTGTTTCTGAATGTTTCATTACTTGGTAAAAACCTAAAAGCATCCAACTTGCCTATTAATTGAATATGCCGTGTACTTTTCACTTTAGCAATAAACTGTGTAAAGTGGCTGTTCTTGTAAAAGTATGTGTTAAATGTCATCCTAGCCCATGAGTCCATTAAAGTTTTAGTTTTCGCTGACCGCCTTTGAAAACGGAAAATTCTCTTTTTGTCTTAGGATTCTTTCACACAAGACACACAATGGGACTCCCACTCCAAAAACTCAGGTTAAAGGGGACATTTAATCAAACAGTATTTCTCTCCCCCCCCCCCCCCCAATTTATCTAAAGCAGGGATTCAACTAATTAACTGTTCACGGTCTTCAATCAAGACAATGATGTGTAGAATCAGGTTGCTGGGTTAGAACAAAAAAACCTGCTCCCACAGTGGCCCCTTTTTCCAATAAGACCGGACACCCCCTGATCTAAAGCCACCAATCCTGCCCACACTGGAGAACCGTCTGTCCATAAATGACAAACCGGGTTGTTATGTGGTTGACTTGCTGGCTATAAACATCTCGGCGGGCAGGGCGGCTCAAGGATGCTCTTCGGAACAAAGTGTTTTAAAATGCAAACCCCGCGCGGGTCCGGCTGCAGGTCCCTCCGCAGGGACCCGTGAAGACTCTGGGTTCTCATTAGCCTCACAGTCCTCTCATTCCATAGTTAAAGGCGGACAGGTTGTTTGTCTCGAATGTACACAAAGCTGCCTACTAAATGAACTTTAAGCTCACATTCCTCACCGGGGAGACAATGACCGACGCGCTGGTTCTAGATAAGGTGTCCTTTTTAACTGCGAGACTGCACCGAGCGGTGAAAGGGAAAGGGCTGGGCTTTTTATTTATTCTGCAGCTGCTACGGAAGCAGAGTATTCGCTGCTGAAATGTGTCCAAGGCTCCCTCTGGAATTGAAAGCGAAACTAACTCCGCCTCGGGACCGCACTGTCATCTTACAGTAGAGGTTTTTTTTTTGCCGTAACTGGTGTCCAGTGAGTTAAGTGCCGAGACAGGAAATCCTTTATGAATTATCAAATCGTCCGTTGGTGAAGGGGCACAATAATAATAATTTTTTTTTAAAAACTACTAAAACAAAACTCTCTTAAACAGACTTAAAGGACTGTGTAAAAATAATAGAGAGATATTCCGCAGGATGGATGGGTTGTAAACTATATGCAGAACGCTTCTTCTGCAAGGCATTAGCCTACACTTGCTTAACTTGGAGAGAGAGAGTGTGTGTGTGTGTTTGAGTGTGTGTGTGTGTGTGTGTGTGTGTGTGACTCTTTGAAATGGTTCTGAGGCCTACAATTACAACAGTCTGTCTTCTGAATTGCTCTGTAAACAGTGATTTGGAGTTGTGGGGTCCCCCCCCCCCCCCGTATGCAGTGTCATGGTGACGTGCCAAGGGATTGGGGGTGCTGAGGAACTGGGCCAGACGAGGAGAGGCGTCTGAATGTTACCCATCGCCCCCCGAAACATTCGTTGTTTTTACAGATGGGCTTCTCAGCCGGCGTCGGTTTCCCTCTTCAGAAACGTCTGCGCGGTTCAGACTTTATGCGTGTTGTAAAAATGTGCAGGAGCTGTATAGCTTTTTTTATCGAGTTGCCAAAGTCTGATTTGAGTTGGGGGTTGTGTTTTTTTTTTTTTTTATGAGTTCAGTTGGTTGTCTGTGTCGGCTAGAAATGAAAACATGCCACTGTGAGCTCCTGCCGGCGCCAAGAAGTTTCAGCCTCCAGCACGCCATTAAAATTCTACAGGTGCTTCCCTGTCGCCAGTGAAGTTGGGGGAACGTCCGTAACGTGTCCTCCTCATTGGAATTCAAAACAAGGAGCCTGAATTGAAAATATCTGCTTTTGTTTAGATTAGTTAATTGCATCGGCTGGCCATTATTGTCGACGAAACAATGCATACTTGCGTGTGTGTGTGTGTGTGTGTGTGCGCCCATGTGTATGAGGAAATGGTGAATTGAATATTTCATGAATAGACTGCATGCCTGTGCTATTATATTCCCTTCGGTTTTTTTTTCTTCTTCTTTTGTTTTTATGCTGAATTTATTGGCTGTGAAGCCGCGTTCTGGGTGCTTTGTTTCCGCCGAGTGCAGTGCATTTAACAGGAACAGCCCGGCCCATACCTGATGAACTGCGGTGCTTTTTTGGCCGTTGTCTCGCGTTCCCTTGGATGCCCCTCTTCCTCAGTGCAATCAGTCTTCCTCAGTCTGCCGTCTTCTGTCTTCTGGACCCCTGTGCTTTTTTGAAGAAAAAAAAAGAAAAAGTGATGTTTTCTGCATAGATTTGCCTGTCCATAACATTCATAAAACATTCATGAGTTGCCAAATGCTAACTGCGATGAGAACTATATTCGTGACCTTTTGATTTCATTAAAACAATGAGGGAAGGATTAATTTAGACCAGCCTGAGACATTTATTACAGGTGGAACGAGGGCTGTTTTGTCGATTCCCAGTCGCGCCACTGCTGGCTATGGCCAGAGGTCCACATTGGCCCGTGCAGCGATTGGCTCAGCCTCGCTGGGGGATGGCAGTTGGTTAAGCTGGCTAGTTCTGTTGGTCTCATCGCTCTCTAGCGGCCACTGCTGGTCAGACCAGGCACCTGCAGATGCATGAGCTGAGAATATGCCATATATGGTTGGTGGTGCATCCACAGTGTGGAAAGTCACATCTTCTCTTGACATTCACAGGAAGGGTTCAACAAGTTCGGTTGAGTTTAGGATTGGGGAAAAATGGGATAAAAATCGGGGATTAAATAATAATTAATAACAAAAAACTTTCCTCTTGTCCTCAGTGTAAAGGGAGAATCTAGATTTTTCTCTTGATTTTTGAAAAGGAAGGATACTAAATCATCTTTAAATAACAAATCCATACTTCACTTGATGACAGCTTGACATAACTGTGACCTTTTGCTCATCCAATTATAAATGTGGTTATAATTCAAGAAAGCACAGCTGCTTAGGAAGTGTCTGATTTTGACCCCAATTTGTACTGAAAACAAACTCAGGGAAAGATGTTTTTGGAACAAATTTATCGAACATGACAAAAAGAAATGGTTTTTGCATTTAGTATGTGCATTCTAAGCTTAAAGTGTAATGAAAACTATGGTATATGATTAAAGTTCACTTAACCTTATGTGACCCTGCTGTCTGGCTCTCAAACAGAAGTTCTGAGAAATATGAATGTCCATAAATCAGTTTCTAAAATATACACCAAGTCCAAATTTATGGATGTTTAACTAAACTTTAAAACTAAACACTGGTAAAGTTTTCAAGTGCCAGATTCTTGAACGAGGAGAGAGCACGGTGGTTTGAAAAATATAATTACATTTAGCCTACTGCAGAATTGTAATATAACCTTGCCGTGTAACTATTTTCTGGCTGAAATTATGATAGTAATGGTCTTAAAACAAAGTTCATAAATAGAGCTGACGTGATTATGATAGTACTGAACTGAATTTAAAGAGGGCGTTATACTGTTGCCTTGAAGGTCATGTGAATGTTTTGTTTTTTTTGTGTGTGTTAATGGGAGTGCGTGTGGCATCAGTTTAAGATGTCGTTCTTCATTTCCGTGTGCCGTTGTACGGCACGGAGTTCTTCGGTAGCCTTGTCTTGCGCAAGACGGGCTCAGGTTACGGTCTCACACGGATTGTGATTCAGGAGTGACGCTAGCAGCTAGTGTTCGGCTCAGCCGTCTGTCAAAGAAAGCCTCCAGTAGGAATCTGGTATGAATTGATGTTGGGTACCTGTGGGGCGGCTACTGGTATGCGGATTTGAGCATATTGCTTTCCTACCAGTTTATTCCCACGGTTGTTAATAAATGACCAAAACCGCACTTTAACCCTAAAAAGCACCCTTTTGAAGAGTACGGCTGGATAGTTTTTTTTTTTTTCACTTCTGCATTGTATAACCTAGTATATTTCAAGCCCGTTTCATGTTTTTTCAAAAACAATAATTGAATTGAAAAAAGAATAGGAAAAAAAGGAATTGAAATTCAGGAAGTTCAAGTTCAAAATCGGATAATGCGATGAGGTTGGAGAACAGAGGTTGGAGGCAATGATCTTATCTTATGAATATTCAGTTATAGGGAACAATTTGTTTGGTACTTTGTAGGCACCGAGGTTCGGATTTCAAAGAGATTAGGGTATCTGAATAGACGGCACAAACTGCTCTACCCCTTTTCAGCAAGCATAAAAGATTCCACGGGTAACCATTGACGTTTCTATGGCAACCGGCCCATATTATAAAGTCTACTTTGAGGGGGGGGGAAAGATGAGTGACTGACTGGCTAATGCAAAAAAAAAAAGAGAAAAAACCCAAAGAAGAAAGATTTTGTCAGACTGATGAACGGTTCTGAGACGTCGGAGTCCATTTTACGTGCTCTAAATTGGACGTAAATCTCCAGAAGACGCTACAGAATGCGGTCTGCGCCGCGCTGTGTGCGATCGGGAACTGATCTCATAATCGCCGATTCTTTCGGGGGGGGGGGACACATTGTGGATCTCCCGGAGAAAGCACGCGAGGGTCCGCCGGTCGCCTCCCCTCCCCTCCCCTCACCCCGGCTCGGCGCACTCCGAGCGAGCGGAAAACCAAAACAAAGACTCTCTCTCTCTCTCGTTGTTCGCCCGGCGAAGCTTATGTAACTCCCTCGTCTGTCCCATTCTGCCGCGTTTGGGACTTTCAATCCCCCTTGAATTTAAAGGTGGGGGGGGGGGAAGCGAGTGGCCCTCATTGTGCTACCGCGGCGGCGAGAGTGAAGAAGTCTCGTCGCGGGCGAGGAGGAAGAGGAAGTCGGACGGGAACCCGTCTCTCGCGTAAACGGGCCCGCCGCTTTTATCATCGATTTCAGGCTGTGGACGGCGAGGAGGCGTGCGTCGCCATGGCGACGACGACGGCGGCCCCAGCCCTTAAACAACCCGACGGGCGACGCGTTAAAGCGTAACCCCGGCCCCCGTGTAATTACGCCTCGCACGTGTGCGCGCTGAAACCACGCCGCGTGCTTTTAGCGTCATGCTACGCTAGCGTGGCGCCGGAGACGAGGGCCACCCCCACCCCCCCCCTCCCCAAACCGCCCCGCCCCGCACCCCCCCACCCCGTGTTTCCACCTCCCGGCTTTCCTTTCACCTGAGACGCCGTGTAAACGAAGCTCGCGCGCCCTGTCGGCGTGGCAACTCGGTTGCCGTGGCAGCGGCCCTTTTATTTATTTATTTATTTATTTATTTTTGACAGGTTTTATGGGAGGCCCGCTTGCCAAAAAAATGGCACCGCCAGGGAAGAGAGAGAGAGAGAACAGGGGGTTGTTGAAATTCTTGGAGTGTTTGATCTCATCTGTGTCATATCACCGGCAATCACGCGTGGCACGGCGACAGGCCAATCACAGACAACTCATCTGTTTTTTGGATCCAATCCCAAACCTGTTCTTTTGTCGCGCTAGACACTATAATTACGGTCGCGGTGTGTGCCTCTCCTGCATATTTATTCGAGAGAATGGTCTACACTAAACCAAAAAAAACCAAGCAGCGTAAACTGAAACATTAGTGACAGTGATATTTTAGTTAAATTTTTTTACATATTTCAGTGTTTGATGACACACTCACATGTCTTGTATTTCCAAACGAAACCCCCCCCCCCCCTCTCGGGAGTACATGGTTGACTTTTGGGGCAGAAAGAGGCCTTGGGACAGTGGTCGGGTCCTCATGCTGGCCCAGACTTTCAAAGTGAGAACATCTTTGAAATAAAATGTACACTGATCCTGCTTGCCCCCCCTCCCCCCTCCGCCCCCCTAGAAGCACAAAGGCAGTGTCGAGATCAAAGCGATTTGTACCTGTTTGTAAAGTGCATCTATTTGTGGCCCTTCATTAAAAAATCAGCAGCTCCCCCCCCCGTCTCTGCGATACCTTCCTCTCAGGACCACGGGGTATCAGGTTCCCCGTCTAAACCCGAGAGGCGGCCTTTTCAGCCTAAAAAAAACTAAAAAGCACGCCTGACCCCCTGAACCCCCCCCTCACCATTACGTGCCCAACGGGATGGTTTCGTTTCCGGGGGGTCGTGCGGATGCCCAATGCGGGGGGGGGGGGGGGCTTCTGTCGGTCACGGTGCTCTCCTCCCGGGGACCTTTAAAGACCCAAAAGAGAAGAGAGAAGGCCACCTCCCCCATCCCGTCCCCCCCCCCAAGGCCCATGTGCAGCCGGTGCTGAAGCTCACACTCAGCCTTTGTTGCACAGACAGGGGTGCTGGCCCGCATGCACAGACAGGGGGATAGACAGGGGTGCTGGCCCGCATGCACAGACAGGGGACAGACAGGGGTGCTGGCCCGCATGCACAGACAGGGGACAGACAGGGGTGCTGGCCCGCATGCACAGACAGGGGTGCTGGCCCGCATGCACAGACAGGGGGATAGACAGGGATACTGGCCCACATGCACAGACAGGGGATAGACAGGGGTGCTGGCCCGCATGCACAGACAGGGGTGCTGGCCCGCATGCACAGACAGGGGACGGTGCTGGCCCGCATGCACAGACAGGGGTGCTGGCCCGCATGCACAGACAGGGGATAGACAGGGGTGCTGGCCCGCATGCACAGACAGGGGTGCTGGCCCGCATGCACAGACGGGTGTGCTGGCTTGTCGGTTACTGAAGCAGCGGCTCCTATCTGGGAACAAAAATCACTTCTTTTTTTGGTTTTCATTTTCTGTTAATCCTCCACGGTTTTGGAGCTGACCCCAGAGGTCACCTCCCACAGCTGGTCTCCTCTCCCCCCCCCCCCACCCCCCCTCCCTTTGAGTGCATCTGCGATAGCACACGCACTGGGGTGCAGTCCTCTGGAATCCTCGACGAGCAAACAAAAAACCAATTAACAGACGCGGACCCGAGAGCTGCAGCTGCCTGACGCTGATGGAGTTCCTCAGGTGTTCACGGGATGCTTACAGCGATTCCGGGGGAAAAGCTGTTTATCCGGCCGGACACCGTTTCCTGTTTCGAAATATTCTTCTTGGAATGGGCTTGGCAACAGTCACGCTATTGCTCTCCGGCTCTTACCGTGACCGGACCGGAGAAGGTGAAGCCATGAGCCGACGTTAGACTTCGTCTTAATTCAGCTCCTGAACCTCAAAGCGTGACTCATACTAAAGGGCAAAGGTCCCTTCGCTGTCCCCGCAAAGAAATAGGTGATTCATCAGTTACCGAGCACTGGCTAAAGAGTCCTAGTTTGGTGCTCCACAGCCTGGAAAATCGCATGTAAAAATATTCCCTAGCCTGGGAAACTTCAAAGCAGGCGAACCCGCAAACTGAGGGGACCTGGAGTGCACCTGGGGCCGAAGAGCTGTTTGGAATGAACAAGGGGGGGCAAGACCTGCGTTTTTGACATCTCTACGGTGCCCGGGTTTGCCTCTCCTCACTCTTCGGGTTAGCCTGTTGCCTGGGTTACACGGGGAGGAGTCCTTTTCAGGCGCGGACGCGTGTGGAGCGTGTGTGTGGCGCTTGGAAGGTGTGAGGCATTAACGCTGGCTTTTAAACACGCGGGGGCTCCTGCAGTCAGTGCCTGTCAGGTCTCCTCAATCTTTCTCTTCCTCTCCCCTTTCTCTTCTTCTTAACCTGCTCTACTCCTTCCCATTCTCGCCTGCTCTCTCTTCTTTTCTCCTCTCTCTCTCCTTTCCTCTCTCTTCCCTTTCTCTCCCTCTCTCCCCATTCTCCCCCTCTCTCTTCCTTTCTCCTCTCTCTCTCCCTTTCTCCCCTCTCTTCCTCTCCCTCTCTCCCTTTCTCTCCTCTCTCTCTTCCCTTCTCTCCGCTCTCTCTTCCTTCTCCCTCTCTCTCTCCTTCTCTCCTCTCTCTCCCCTTTCTCTCCTCTCTCTCTTCCCATTCTCCCCCCTCTCTCTCTTCCCTTTCTCCCCTCTCTCTCTCCCCTTTCTCCTCTCTCTTCCTTTTCTCTCCTCTCTCTCTCCCCTTTCTCTCCTCTCTCTCTTCCCTTTCTCTCCGCTCTCTCTTCCCATTCTCCCCTCTCTCTCTCTTCCCTTTCTCTCCTCTCTCTCTCTCCCCTTTCTCTCTCTCTCTCTCTCTCTCTCTCTCTCTCTCACTCCTTGTTCTCCCTCTGTGAGTGTTCTGCAGAGTGAGGCTTAGGTCAGGGTGACCTCGATGTAATTAGCACCCAAAAAAAGAACATCTGGGCGTGTTGTCTGCTAGCATAAGCCACGGGATGTGTTTGGCACTTACAGTTCCTTCTTAATAGTTTATTCATTTTTCTTACCCTTGAAAGCAGTAAGCAAATAAATTTCAAAAATGCACTTGCTAAATAAATGCATTGCTTTTTTATATTATCCAGTGGGCTTTTGACTGGTTTAATGGTAAATCGACTGCATTTTTATTTTCCCACTCGCTATTTTATCCAAAGCGCTTTACAATTGATGCCTCTCATTCACCCATTCACACACACACTCACACTCACACGCCGATGGTGAAAGGCTGCCATGCAAGGTACCAGTCAGCTCACTGGGAGCAATTAGGGGTTAGGTGTCTTGCTCAGGGACACTTCGACACGCCCAGGGCGGGGGATCGAACCGGCAGCCCTCCGACCGCCAGACAAACCGGTCTTACCTCCTGAGCTATGTCGCTTCTTTTTACCTCGGTAATACAGGCTGGCGAGAACCATTTAGGCTGAATCTAATCGGGATGCATGCAGTAGCATTGTTGTTTACTACTGGGCAGGCTGATTTTAGTATTGAGTAGCAAGCACCCGCCCCCCTCCCCCCACCCCCCGCCTCCCCAAAATGAATTTATTCAAGTTGTGACCAAAAAAAGCCTACAACAGCTTGGCGGTGGCGCTTTTAATGGCTCGCAGTAATCACAGCACAATTACCAGTTTAGTTTTCCGCGTGCGGCAGTTGTAATTAAATCAGCAGGGCCATTTCTCATCGCGTCCACAAGGCTGTCTTGGGAAGGCGCCCCCTTCTCCACCGCACCGCAGTGTAAAATATGACCTTGCGCTAACGTCCAAATGAAAAATTGCAGATTGCGATGTGCGATGGAAGGGGACATGGCGAAAACAAAATCGGAAATTATAATTAGGGGGCTGGAATTAGCAGGCGGTTGGTCCAGAGGTACAGGAAGAGTCTTCGTCAAAACCGTGACGTTTTTTTGTTTTTTTTTACCGTGTAAAGTCGGAACGGGAGTTGACGTCTCTCCCTCTCTCTCTCTCTCTCTCTCTCTCTCTCTCTCTCTCTCTCTCCGCGGAACGCTCTCTGCTCTCACAATCCGATGTTTCCTGTCAGATTTTTCAAAACAGCTTCCCTTACCAAAGTGAGTCCAGTCCCAGATGTACAATGAGACGTACGGAAATAGATTTGAGGTACTAAAAACTGACAAGCGCTGCTTCTTCTTTAAAGCAGAAAATGGCGTATGTATGGTTTATGGGGACATGTGCCTTAGATACGCTGGTTGCTGTGGTTAACAGGCTACCAAAGTCCCAGAAACCTCAAGGAATTGCCCCCCCGCCACCCCAACCCGCCACCCCCCCCCCCCCACCCAAAACCCCCCCACCCCCACCACCACTTAGATTACTGAGTCTTCACAGATGCTTCACATCTGCTCTGAACTCCCCCATTTAACCCGCCATTCAACCCTTGGAAAAGCGGCGCAGTCTCACCCGGGCTCCATCTCTCCTCATCTTCCTGGGCCCGTTACCGCCTCTTGTACGCTGGGGCGTGGCTCACGAATAGCCCTTCGGGAGCTTCCTAGCTTCCTAGCTCCTAGCTCCTAGCGTCCTTCAAGGAGCGTTTAACGGGTTGGAATGTCCTGGAAGATGGCGGACCTCTGTCGGGTTCCGGGTCGGACGAGGACCCGTGGAGAGGAGGACGTGTTAAATGAGTGATTGGAATGAGCCCCCGGGCGTGGCACGCGAAAAGGCCTCCCTTCCACACCTTGTGAGGTATTGGGGCGGCAGGGTCCCAGGCACTGGGGAAAGAGGCCATATCTGTTAAACGGCTGCAGGGTTACCTGGGATAGCTACTGCTTATATGCTCATTTAGGCCCGCTGCTAGTGTTAGCATCCTCAGCTAGCATCCGTACAGTCCAGCTGGGCCTTAATTCACACCTGGAGAAGCCCCAACTTGAAATAAAAAGGGTGGTACCCTGCAGAAGATACTGGTCTTCAAACCACGTTTCTGAGCCAAAGGTTGCAGGTTCCAACTTGAGTCTGGAAATTAATCTGAATTTCCTCTGAGAAATTGGACCGCGAACAACGTGTAATGTTTAGCCTACAAAAGCAAGCCAAGCAGGATGAGAGTGTCAGCTACACTAACTGATAATTTAATAAATAGCCAGGCTTGTGTTTCCCCTCCCACTGAACTCGGTGACTAATCGTGCAAAAACAAATCCGAAGTTCTTCTCACCGTGTCTTCGAACGAGCGCCCTACTCCGTTTGCGCAGCGAAAGAAAGTTGTTGTGAACTGATTGGCCACGAGCGCTGTGTCCGTGTTGTCCTCCAAACGCTAGTTTTCGAGTTTTCCCTCGCGAAACACAAACCGTCTTTCGTTTTGGCGATAAGAAGATACCGGGGGGGGGGGGGGGGTGGGGGGGGGGGGAACGTGTGGCGCTCTTATTATGAAAACTCCTTATGAATATTTACTCCCATGTCTGTGAGATATCCGCGGAGTCGGACGCTGCGCGCATGCCTAATTAATTCTCGAACAAAACACAGCTCGGATAATGCGGGAGGAATTATCACAGCCACTGCATTCAGCCAGAGTACAACCCCCCCCAGAAATAACAGACTAATTAAATTCCCCGCATAAATCGGATGTTTATTTTTACCATTCTGGGGTTGAGCTGTAACTGCGTCTGGGCCGCGCCTGAGATAAAGAGGATGAGGCTGAAAGCTTTTACGGAGTCGCGGCCTCCGCGGGGTCGCTGCGATTAGCGCTGGAAGCTAGCGCTCCGTGAGGACGGGAGACAGCGTGAGGCCCTCAGAAAATGGAGGGAAAAAAAAGACGAGCTGTGGAGAGAAGCTTCTGCACTGGTTTTTAACGGTTTTTTATTTTATTTTTTTTTAAAACACTACCTCTCTGATATCTTTCTTCTCCTTTCCGGATGATATCAGACCAGTGGTGCTCTCACAGAGAGGGGTTAAGAAGGGTATCGAGATTTTTAAACTGTAGATTTAAAAATTAGGCCGACAGTACTTTTAATTTTATATCTGCTTGTTTGCCTGAGCTTTCAGTATTCCTGAACATTTGAGGTAAAATTTACAATGTTCTGAAGAAAGAATTAAGATAGTTTAGAGTAGAAAATGGGAGTGTTATGACAGGAGAATTTCAATTCCAAAGCACGGAAACTATATATTTGGAGACACTGACACTTGGATTGATTAATACAGAATAATGTTATCTATTTCCCCGTTTCGAGAGTAACGCTTATCCTAGATCACAGTACTCAGTCCGTCGATGTGAACAAACCCAAGTTATTGGTGTTTGGTAATGATTTACCTGCCAGTCAAATCTTGGCTGCAGAGTCATTCCTGGGCACAGCATTTATTATTGCTCACATCATAAATACACTGAGCCTAATCTTACAGTGCAGGATAGCATAATGATGTATATGATAATAATCATAATAAATTCATAACCTGCTGTCAGGTATGGCTCGGAGGGAGGCTGAAGCTGAATTAATTGGGCATAATGAGGGAGCCTTCATCAGAAGAGTCTAACAGATTTTTATTTTTATTTATTCATATTCATATTCTTTTCTTATATATTCAGCTCTAGCGGCTTCTTAATGTGGGCGGGGTGACATGGTTGCCGGGTGACTGCGAGCATGGATGTCACCTGTCTCCTTTGACCCTAGGGCGTGGCACACCTGGACAGGTGGCCCGAGGGGCGATGCTCTCCTTTTGTTCGGTATAGGTGTTACCGTGGAGACGGTTCACCCCGTTCGAATATGCCCCACGGGCCAAGGAAATATGAAAACACAGAACCGCATTCTGTGGGTGTCCTCAAACGCCACTGCAGAGGTTTTTTTTTAATCAGCATTGGTGTATCAGGGTTTTTTTTACATTTGAAAAGCTTTGAATTTATTTTAGAATTTCTCTCTCTCTCTCCCTCTCCTCTCTCTCCCCCATCTCTCTCCCTCCCTCTTTCTTTCTCCCTCCTGCTCTCTCTCTCTCTCACCCCTCTCTCCTCGCCCTCTCTCTCCCCCATCTCTCTCCTCCTCTATCTTCTCCCTCGCTCTCTCTCTCTCTCCCTACCTCTCTCGCCCTCTCTCTCCCCATATCTCTCCTCCCTCTTTCTTTCTCCCCCGCTCTCTCTCTCTCTCTCTCTCTCTCCCCTCTCCTCTCCCTCTCTCTCCCCCATCTCTCCTCCCTCTTCTTTCTCCCTCTGCTCTCTCTCTCTCTCCCTCTCTTTCTCCCCCACAGGTCTTCACAGGGAAGTCTTTAAGTGCCCTGGGTAATAATAAATGAAGAAAAGCGGCTCCGGGCACCCACCCCTCCTCCTGAAAGCTGTGTTTGGTTTAGGCATTATTAAGGAGTCTTTAAATGTGTAATCAACAGCGGGACACCTGGTCATAAAAGGAGGGGGGGGGGAAGTCATAAAGTCGTATGAGCCAGATGAACCAGCCACCAGCCCTGCCGTGTGTGTGGCGGGAGTGTGGGGGGGGGGAGCAGTGAAGTCATTGTTTACCATATGAAGAGAGCGAGAGGTGACCCCCCCGCCCCATCGACCCGACCCCTACCCGCCCAGACAAAAGCCAAGGCAAACAGAACGCTGAGGGAAATGTCCAAACGCCGCTCCCTCTCCTGATGAGCTTGACCTAGACCGAGCGCGAGCTGTTACCAGGAACGCCTTGTCTTCAAGCCCACAAACAAAGTGTGGGGGGGGGGGGGGGGTTGGGGCTCCACAAACCCCAACGGCGGCTACAGATCAACCCAGCCTGACTTCTCCCCCTCCTCTAGCTCTCTTCCAGTTTAAAGCTTGTTCTGAGGCGAAGGCCCTGCTTATCTCCCGCATCGAGGCGCGCCGCTTCTCGACGCCATAAATGGAGAACGCTCGCGGCCTCGTATAAATCCGTCTGCCCGTCTGTCGCTTTTTACGAGCGCTTGAGTGGCGCGCGGCGATCTGCGTCCCGTTTCCTCGATGACTTCCAGGGCGCGCGTCCCGGTCCGTCGCATGTCAGTGTCCCCGGCAACGGGCAGCGTACCCTACCTTTACGGATTTAACGAACGAAAAAAAAGCAAAACGTACGAAACTAGGAATCGTAGACGCGAGCGCCCTGCTTCGTCTGTACCGTTATCTACGAGACGACGGTGCGCGGACATGAACTTTGTCCCGTTACCGTAGTTACGCGTGGATTTGTAAAGATCGTGAGGAGGGCGGGGAGAAGGGGTGGAGAAAAACAGCGGCGCCGTAATGGCCGCCGTGACCTCCGCCGGGTTTCGGTCTGAACCACGTGTCCCTTTCCTCCGGGCTCCTTCCCGGTGTGGGAAACGACCTCTTTTCCCAGGTGGAGGAATGGCGGTTTAGATGGTAGTAGTTTTGACCTTTCGGTTGAAAGCGGGACGTTAGGCCGCATTCGTACGGGCCGAATTACCCCCGGGGTCCGTCTCCAGGGAAACGCGGGCGGGGTCGGAAATGGCCGCTCTGTGATTGCAGCTGGGCGTCTCCCATTCGACAGAGAAATGTAATGGGATTCTTCCACTTCCGTTCAATTTCGCTTTTAATTAAGTGGCATTTAAGGCACCCCCCCACCGCCAACCCCACACCCCCTCGCCCCTCCCGGTGAATTCGCTGGTACAAAGCAGGCGGCAGGGAAAGCTTGCAGTTGGCTGCGTTTGAAACTCTTCTACGTTTGTGGCCGGAAGGGGTCAAAGTTCAGGTCCCGACTGGTATGAGCTGGATGGAAGCTGATTCTGGAAGGATTCTAAGCTTTAAAAAAATTTAAAAAATAAAAAAAATTCTTCCAAACGTGGGGCGCTGCATTTGACGTCAGCCTTGTTGCGTTTTAATCAGGCTGGATGACGCTACTTGTGGGCTTGCCAGCGCAGTCTGCCCAGACCACAGCTTTGCAAATAACTGTGTCATTTACTGACTAAACCCCATTCCCATTTAGTTGGGCACTCGTTCAGGAATCGCCAAAAAACGGCTCAGCTGGGAGTCTGTAGCACGCATTCGGATTTAGGATTTAAAAAGAACCTTTCACTGCCCAGGGCTGGCCCGTGGCATAAACGTTTCTATGTGGTTGTTTAGGGCCATAACCGCTTGGGGGGGGGGGCCACACGACCATGAGGGGGGGGCCACACGATCCAATGTTTATCTAAGTAAACAACGTTATTTTCATAATTACGTTATTCATCCCCTATTGCGGAACTAGTGGTATAAATGTTAAACGGAATGGCAACAGAACATTTCATAAAAATGTAATGTAAGAAGGATTTTACCAAGTGACCGCCCCCCGCTCAAACAGATTTGTTTAGGGCCACCAAAATCCTAGGGCCGGCCCTGCCACTGCCCCGAGAAATGAATTCTCCCTGGTTTTCAAATGTGTAAACCTGAAGAAGCGATAAAATAAAAGTTGGCACAAATAAAGCTGTGAGAAATCTTTAGTTCTTTGAAGGTTTGAAGTCGTGCCTCTCGACAGCGATCAATCGAAACACGTTTTGACGTCGTCTTCTCCCCTTCTGAAGTTTGCAGTTTGACGTGCGCCGCGATACGAGAAACGGCGTCTTCGGGGGGGGAAAGGCAATTAAGAAAAACAATTAGACGTGTTTTTTTTCCCAGGGTTTTGATCTCGGCAGTGCCGTTTCTCAGGCGCACGTAATTGCCTTTGTTTTATGTGCGGCTGGTATTTAACTCCGCACAGCCTCCCAGGCAATCAATAACACTAATTAGTCAGCTTTAGCACTTTTTTTTTTTTTTAGCTTTGGGGGGGAAAAAGACATCCTACCTCTGAAAGCTGGACGTAGCGCCGGTGGAAAAAAGAAAAAAAAAAGCTATTAGCAGCCTGAAGCCTGTTCTCCGTCCTGAAGAGGAGTTTTACGGTTTTTAAGGTGACCTCCATCTGACTAATGGGCCTGTTTTTTGTTTTTTTGTTTTGTTTTGTTTTGTTTTTTTTCCCAGAGCCCCACCATGCCGGTTATGGCAATGTTACCCCTCAGACATTTTGTCTTTTTGAACTACGTGCTTGGTTTCCAACTGTGTGCTAAGTGTTAAAATGCTAATTTGGAGCGCTAATATCGCCGTTCTCAAAAGTAAACGATGTCTGAGCGAGCATGAGCATGAACACTAAAGAATGAGATTTGTGAGTCTATAAAGCTTATTTTTTTGGGTTCCAGGTCATTTAGTCAAATGATTGCATCCTCTAAACATTTGCTCTAGTTTGACTGTATTGTAACCGAAGCTAAACGTGAGCATTTTCTTTCTTTGGTATAAAATGAAGCCAATCCACTGTTCAGTGGCAGTACCTGCTTGAATACAGTATCCCAAAGGAGGCCCTGTTCTTAACTTGCATGCTGCTATTCAGATGCTAAGCTGTGTTTTATGTGTTAAACATTCACAACCGAATGAATTATTCAGAGTGGAACAGAATAACTTAAAATGTCAAAACATTTGCCTTACAATAACAACAAAGTACACCCAGTTCACTCTTTTTTATTTCATACACAATAATATGGCTAAAATTGCTGCGGTGAGCATCGTCTGTGTCTGTATAATGTTCACATTAAATTCAAACGCTTTGCTGTGTGCACTTAAAACGATGCATTGTGTCTGGTTTATATTTAGCATTTTATTTCTTAAGATGGGTCACGTGCTTTCACATGCAGTGCGTACAGTGTTGTAGTCACAGTCTAATTCCAGTTAATTATGTTTTTAAAACAGATGTGCTGTTTTTTTTTTTTTGTTCCCCCTGTTCTTAAGGTAGTGCCCTTGAATGTGTGGGGGGGGAAAGCCTCGATTTCTTTATTCATTGATTTGTTTTTTTTAGCGGCAGGGGGCTAATTGAGTTGCGCGTGTACGCAGGAGAGGGAGAATTTGGGTGCCCGGTGTGTGAGGTCTGGAGGACGCGAGGCTTAATCGATTAGTGTGCTTATCTCATCAGCTTGATTGAGGTCAGCCCCACTCGCCGTGGTGGGGCAGCTGATTCTTCACTGGCTAATGAGGAGCGACAGGCCCCTAGCCGCTAACTGCTAGCCCCTCGCCGCTAGCCGCTAGCCGCTCGCCTATGGCAGATACCTGTCCGGCACGGGTGATTACCGGAGAAATGTCCCTGCGAGAAATCCACCCCCCCCCCCCCCTTCTGTTTCCTGTTTCCCGTTTCCTGTTTCCTAGATGGTGGAGTCATTACATTACATTGCATTACATTACAGGCATTTAGCAGACGCTCACACAACATTCTACGTAGCATTTTACATTGCATCCATTTATACAGCTGGATATATACTGAAGCAATGCAGGGTGGTAAGCACCTTGCTCAAGGGTACAACGGCAGCGTCCTACCTGGCAATCGAACCTGTGACCTTCTGGTTACAAGACCAGCGTGTGAGGTGGGTGGTGTGGGGGTCCCTGGACCAGAAAAGGTTGAAAACCTGTGCTGAATGAGTCTAATATAATGTAATAATACTGACATATTGTAATATTGACAGCAGTGACTTGTAATTCTACTGAATGCAGGCATTCGGGCTTACCTGTATGCGAAGGAGGTGTTGGACAGAGCCGCCCCTTCATCAAAGACCTTGGCCAAGGCATTTAGAGCTTTTCTTATCAGGAGATTGTCATTCTCTTCCTTCCATTTCATGTACAAAATCAACGGCTAAAGTATTTTTTCCCCCCCTAATAAGAGGTAAAAGTATTTGGAACGAGAACAAAAAGATGTGTCCTTGAGTAGGCCTTGTTGTTCGGCAGCTACACCGCGTCTCGCCAGTCTGACTGCAGAGTGAGAATAGTGCTGTCTGCGTTAACAATGCTCTTGTGAGTCAGGGCCCCTCTTTCAGAAAATAATTACCTTTAGCGCTAAGCGTGTGGGCTAACTGCTAAACCGTTGCTGAGTGCTGTCTTGTTGGTGCAGCGCTAAGCTTGTTGGCTAACTGCTAAACCATTGCTGAGTGCTGTCTTGTTGGGGCAGTGCTAAGCTTATGGGCTAACTGCTAGCTAAACCGTTGCTGAGTGCTGTCTTGTTGGTGCAGCGCTAAGCTTGTGGGCTAACTGCTAAACCGTTGCTGAGTGCTGTCTTGTTGGTGCAGCGCTAAGCTTGTGGGCTAAGTGCTAGCTAAACCGTTGCTGAGTGCTGTCTTGTTGGTGCAGCGCTAAGCTTGTGGGCTAAGTGCTAGCTAAACCGTTGCTGAGTGCTGTCTTGTTGGGGCAGTGCTAAACTTATGGGCTAACTGCTAGCTAAACCGTTGCTGAGTGCTGTCTTGTTGGCGCAATGCTAAGCTTGTGGGCTAACTGCTAAACCGTTGCTGAGTGCTGTCTTGCTGGTGCAGCGCTAAGCTTATGGGCTAACTGCTAGCTAAACCATTGCTGAGTGCTGTCTTGTTGGGGCAGTGCTAAGCTTATGGGCTAACTGCTAGCTAAACCGTTGGTGAGTGCTGTCTTGCTGGTGCAGCGCTAAGCTTGTTGGCTAACTGCTAAACCATTGCTGAGTGCTGTCTTGTTGGGGCAGTGCTAAGCTTATGGGCTAACTGCTAGCTAAACCGTTGCTGAGTGCTGTCTTGCTGGTGCAGCGCTAAGCTTGTGGGCTAACTGCTAGCTAAACCGTTGCTGAGTGTTATATTGCTGGTACAGCGCAAAGCTTATGGGCTAACCGCTAGCCAAACCGTTGCTAAGTGCTGTCTTGTTGGTTCATTACATTACATTACATTACAGGCATTTGGCAGACGCTCTTATCCAGAGCGACGTACAACAAAGTGTATAACCATAACCAGGAACAAGTATGACGAAACCCCTAGAGAGAAGTACCGGTCCAAGTACAGGGAACAACCGCATAGTTCAACTTGGACCCTGAAGGTTAAACTGATTACCACTAACAACGAGAACGGCAACAACGCAATCTATGGAAAAATAAAAATAAATAAAAGTACAAGTAGTCGTTAAGACAGGCGCATCAACTAACTGACCTATGAAACAGCTGCCTAGTTACAACCCTAAGTTTAGTCATTTACAGGGGGGAAGGGAGGGATGGGGAGAGGTGCAGCCTGAAGAGGTGGGTCTTCAGTCGTCGTTTGAAATTGTTCACAGTCTCAGCTGTTCTGACCTCCACAGGGAGGTCATTCCACCATCGTGGGACCAGAACAGACAGGAGACGTGTTCTGGAAGTGCAGGTGCGAAGAGGGGGAGGTGCTAGGCGTCCTGAGGTAGCAGAACGGAGGGATCTGGCTGGCATGTAGGGTTTGAATATCTTGTGAAGGTATGCTGGGGCTGATCCCTTGACTGCCTGGTATGCTAGGACCAATGTTTTGAATTTGATGCGAGCTATAACAGGCAGCCAGTGGAGGGTAGTGAGCAGGGGAGTTACGTGGGAGTGTCTGGGGAGGTTGAAGACCAGACGAGCCGCAGCATTCTGAATGAGCTGCAGGGGTCTGGTGGCAGATGCTGGTAGTCCAGCCAGAAGAGAGTTGCAGTAGTCCAGGCGGGATAGAACCATTGCTTGGACCAGGAGCTGGGTTGAGTAGGTGGCGAGAAAGGGGCGGATTCTGCGGATGTTGTATAGGAAAAATCTGCATGCCCGGGTTACTGCTGCAATGTTGTTGGAGAGGGACAGCCTGTTGTCCATCATCACTCCGAGATTCTTGGCGCAGGGTGATGATGTCACTACGGTGTCCCCTAAGGAAATAGAAAAGTCGAGGAGGGGAGAGGATAGAGCAGGAATAAAGATTAGCTCCGTCTTTCCTGGGTTGAGCTTCAGGTGGTGATTGTCCATCCAGCTCTGTATGTCCCTCAGGCAAGCGGAGATGCGGGCAGGGACCTGTGTGTCCGATGGGGAGAAGGAGAGAAAGAGTTGCGTGTCGTCGGCATAGGAATGATAGGACACACAGGTTCAATGCTAAGCTTATGGGCTAACTGCTAAACCATTTCTGAGCGCTGTCTTGCTGGTGCAGTCTTGCTGTCTGTACTTAAAAGACAATTTGTCATTTGGAACGGGCCTCGGGAAAAACGTAAGAAGAAAAATAAAGACGGCGAGGAGGGAAAAAGAAAAAAAAGAAAAATCTGTTGCGGCGTTGCGGCTGTCACTTTTGTCACCTTGCGTTATTAAGCTCTTGTTAAAGAACGGAGACGCTAATATGAACGGTAAATAAAAACAGCGGGGGGGCGGCGCTACGCGTAGCATTTGGCTGGGTGTGATGGAGAAGACTGAGGCGAGACGTGCCGCGATACTGCTGCTGATTTTTATTTCCCCTCTCTCTCTCTCTCTCTCCCTCTCCGTCTCTCCTTCTCTCTCTTTTTTTTTTTTTGAATAAAAGATTTAGAGCTGAAGCTGTCAAAGGGCTCCCAGAGAATCAATTATCGCCGTTGAAAGGTGGAGCTGGAAATAGATCCGAGGCATTACGAGGCGTTAAATATGCATGCCAGTGTTATTCTGTTGATAAATTTTTGTTCCTTGGATTATTCTGGGTGCACTGTCGGCAATGGAATCTCGCTTTTGGTCTTTTTTTTTCGTTGTCATTTTTTCTCCGGGCCAGTCTTTCTGAGGGTGACCCCTAGTCAATGCCAGCGTTTTTCTCATAATTTCCTTTTGCAGATGCCATCTCATTAGTGGGTTTTTTTTTTTTTTTTTTTTTTTTTTTTTAACGGATGAAGCCATATGTATTATGTATTGCCTGGTGGGTGAATGTGCATGAATGTCTTCTTAATGTATCCGGCACTAGCTTAATTCCTGGCGCTGTTCGCTATTGTTTTTTAATTGGCTCATGCATTTCAAGTCACTGGCGGTCAGGACTTCTGCAAATGGTAATGATGCTTGCGATATTAATAGGAAGCGGTAATGGTGATAATGATGGTCATAATGGTGAAAAATAAAGAAGAAGAAGTAAAAAGAATAAATGCATTGTATCTTCCAGTTGTTCTTTTCAGAGCACTCAATATGTAATGTTGTAATAATTCAAATAATTATACACACACACACACACACACAAAATATATATTTGTACATATACAGTATATCTGTATGTGTGTGTATAATTACTTGCATCATCCTAGTTTAAATAATCTGTTCCTCTGGTTTAAGAACTGTGTAAACCCCAATTAAGTGTTCTGGAAATATAAACTTAAATTTCTATTGATGTGTCACTGACTGACAGTTACAGTGTGTAGTGTGGAATTGCAATGCCGATTACAAATTAGGCGAAGAACTATGCAGCGCATTTTTGTGTTTGTATATTTATATATTTACATTGCAATAGTCTTATTCACTGAAGGACAGCTTTCTGTCATTTTCCAGCATGGCCACATCATGCAATATAAGTGCTGTTATGTACTGCAGATACTAGCAAAGGTACGTGTTGAGCACAGCACAAAACCATGATAACAGTAGAAGGATAAAGCAGGAATATTGTTAATATCTCCTCATAAATGAAAGCCGAGCGCATGTCCCGATGCATTGTCATCCTCCATCTCTGGTCAAGTGGATTATTATTATGAATATTTTTACCGATGGGAAGTTGGGGTCAGAAGGTCGTTTTGAAATCTGCAGCAGCCATATGGGGCTTTTTTTTTTAGGGTCCTCACAGAGGCGAACAGGAAAATCTGCCGTGATGGGGTTTATCAAATGGGAATGGCAGGCAGGGGTAATTCCCAAATTCCTATTTAGGATTTTTTTTTTTTTTAATGTGAAAGAGGCCCTCATCCATCCTTCCTTTTTTTGTCAGGAGATTAATCTGCTCGTTATATGATTCTTTTTTTATATACGTGAAGAAAAAGAAAAAAGAAGTGATTTTTTTTTTCTTGTGGAAATGAATGCAGGTGTAAGTCGTCAGAGGGAGGGAAAGAGCGAGGGAAAGCGAGGAGAAAGTGAGGAAGTCGGTTAATGTAACGTGTACGAAACTGACATTTATTGTTTCCGTTGCAAATTGTCAGTTTTACACCCCCCAGTTTCAGTTTTTTTGTGTTTTCCCCTCCCATATGTAGGCCTGATTGTGTCTACTGTTGTCACAGTTGTGTTTTGTTCTTCTTCACTCAAAATTAACCCCCCCCCCCCCCCCCAACCTGCCACCTCTCCCCCAATCATAATTTGGAGGCTGATTGCTGTGATTTCTGAGCTGTGTCCGTATGGTAGGCCTGTCTCAGTCCATGTTATATACGTCTGCTAATGCTAATGTATTCAGGAGAAACACAGCTGTCCGTCCAGATGTTATCTCCCCCCACCCCCCACCCCCCACCCGTAATGGGAGCCAGCGCTACTTTACTGCATTGTCCTTAAAAGCTTTTTGTTGATATTAATTTCATTTTGCAATGCATGGTGGTGGAATGAATCGTTTTTAAAAGTCAGCCTTTCATGACCTCCAATTTGGAACGGGAGTTCTTCAGAGTTGCGCTGTGCTAATGTGGCCTCCCTGACTCGTACAGTTTGATGATGATGATGATGATGATGATTGGTCGTACGGTGCAGCTGCCATGAGCGTGCGTTTCCGTGGAAAGAGGCAGGGAGAGTGAGCGCGCCCCTGCTGCGGCCGGCCGATTGGCTTCACCTGTGCCTGCCAGATGGACCCTGTAGCGAAAACGGGATATTTCCCAAATGGAACATTCCGGATCCGTTAAAAAAAAAAAAAAAACCCCAAAAAAACCACTCACCCCGGGGGCTTTTGGAGTATGTTTGAGTCCTCTTTAATGTCTGCGGACAGCCTGTTGTTTTGGCAGAGACCTCCTCCATATAGTGGGAAATTATTATTGAGTTGGTTTTTTTTTTTTTTTTCCTTTTTCCTTTTTTTTCTTCTTTTTTCGAGACGGCCTGACGCGTGGAGCCGTTGTCATTCCGGCAGTATCGTATTTCATACCGCGGTAGCCATAGTAACAGCTTTTCCTTCAATTCCAGGAGCTGTTGGCGGCGGCGGCGGCGTGATGAGGTCTGGCCGCGCGCGGGTCCCGGTAATGGCCGGTCCTTTGTCTGTGATTAAAGTTCCGCGGTGGCGGCGGCGGTGGCGGTGGCGGTGGGGGCCGCTAAGGGCCGGGTGGGAATCGGGGCGGTTCGCGGCTGTTAGCGAGCGCGTTCGGAACGCGAGAGCCTGGCCCTCGGTGTGACCCCCCCGATGCCCCCCCCCCCCACACCCCCCGGAGAGGAACCGCCACGGTGCATTAATGCGGCCAGCCGATGCCGGGTTGTGACACCACGATCGAGGGAGGGGGGGCGGAGGAGGCGTGCTCGCAGGACGGAAAAACGCGCCCGGTGTCTCTGCCGCGGTCACGTCCGCCGGCCCGGCGCGAGGTCACCTCTCGCGCCTTCGGTGCGGTTATCTCCGTGGCGATCGCTCCGGCAGTGCCTGTGAATTAAAGGCCGCACTTGGGCTGATAAAATCTGGGCAGTTTACCGCCCCGTTACGTTCTAACATCCGTGCCTAACTGGGGCTGGAAAGTTTGGAGCTCTCTGGAAAAATAAATTAATCGCTTGCAAATGAACACCAGAGACAGCGGTTAGCCGGATGCCAATTTGCAAGACTTATGAGGCTTTGCAGGGTTTATAAGACACTTGGTACAACCAACCACAGGCTTTCTTTGGGTTTTATTTCTTCATAGTCACCAAAGGTTTTAATTTGATTTGGCGGTACAAAAAAAAGAATGGAGAGCCATTTAAAATGATACCCTGAAAGCATGTTTTACTGGAGTCTTCAGTCTCTCAGCATAGATTGCCCTTGTAGTTGCAAGGATGTCTCATAGATGCTTGTTGTCCCCTGCAAGGGTGATGTCACCCTTACACCCCTGTCACATGACACAGTAGGGCACTGTCACATGACATGGTAGGGCACTGTCACATGACACGGTAGGGTATTGACACAGGACATGGTAGGGCACTGACACATGACATCGTATGGGCACTGTCACATGACACCATATGGGCACTGTCACATGACACAGTATGGCACTGACACATGACACGGTAGGGCTCTGTCACATGACACGGTAGGGCTCTGTCACATGACATGCTAGGGCACTGTGATGTCGCAGGGCACTGTGATATGACACGGTAGCTCACTGTCACATGACACGGTAGGGGCACTGTCACATGACACGCTAGGGCACTGTGATGTCACAGGGCGCTGCCGAGCATCCAGGCAGCTGCCGCCGCACGCTAGCATGTTAAGCAGGGAGGCATGTCTCTGGCAGCCTGCTGCTCTGTGACCCCAGCACGGTCCGCTGGGCTCTGTGGCTGTTCATGAATGACATAAAACGGCTCACAGCACACACACCCCCCCCGACCCCCCCCAACCCACCCCTGCAGCGGCATGTCTGCAGGAGCCCCCCACCCCCCACCCCCTCCCTCGCCGTCAGTGCGTGGCGGTGTGGGAGAATGTCATGGACCTTGACCGTGTGGGAAGAGTCCTTGCCCCCCCCCCTCTAACCACCTCCCAATCCCCCCCCCCTCCCTGGCTGTAATCAAGCCTGATCCTTCTGAGTGCTCCTGTCACTGAAAGCATATCGCCAGGGGCCTCATTCTAGAAAAATCCGCCCCCTCCCCCCCCCCCACCCCCACCACAACACCCTCCCGGCCTCGCGTCTTCTCCACTCGTAAATCCGCCCCCTCCCTATTACTTAAAGTGCCAAAGCGTGTTTAAGGGGTCCCCCGGCAGCTGGCCTCAGTCGTGACTTGCAGAAAACAATGGCCGAAATCCGCGGGAACAGTCCCCCCCCCCGCGCCGTGCGAATGTGTTTGCTCGTGATAACTGCGCTCCTGTGCCAAGGCTGCAAATTAAAAGGACTGTTTTTAACAGGAAGACAGGAAGGTTTATTATTTTATTTCTTTTGCATTCTGTGCTTAAGGCAGTGGGTCACGACAATGAGCTTTCCGTCAGTTCCCCGTCCGTGTGATTATTTTTCAAAAATTTTATTTTCTTCTTCTTGTGACAGGCGTGTTTATAAGCTTTTTAAAGTGCTTATGGTTTATCTCTCCCCCGCCCCCCCCCCCCCCTCCTGTGCTGTTTATGGGTTTCTCAAAAGGAACATTTTTTGACATGCCGGGTTTTGAAAGGCGTGGTTGTTTGTCAATAGCACCAGTAGTCATAAAAAAAGGCTGTTGGTTATTCACACAGGGCCACGGCTGTAAGTAGGTTTACCTCCAAAGAACCAGTTTCCCCTTATGGAAATGGAATATTCAAATACAGTGAAATGAATCACTATTATTGCAACGCTTCGCAAATATACAGTATAGGTAAACATACATTATTGTTGCCACTTGCAATACAACACACACACTGCTGTCAGGTTATCGTGTTATCATTATGTTTTCAAAAAAAGGCCACGTTTACCCTGTATTACATGTAGCCTATATATCGGATTTCTGAAGGTCTTGTCTGTGCTTTGGTCTCGGTGTGGATCAGTCCCGTTACTGTGCTGAGCCGAGTAGCACCGCTTTGGTTTTTGGGTCTTTTTTTTTTGTTGTTGCATGACTCCACAAAGCCTCTTTTGTCTGGCGCCCCAATAATAATGGGGGAGGCCTCATTGGCGGGGGTAATCTTTCAGGTAGGGGATTTGAATTGTCCTCCGTTGTCACGCCGACAGACCAGTTTGGTTTTTTTAAAAATTGTTTTTGCATACGGCAGAAATTGGTTTAAAGCTGCAGCCGGTAGATAGCCTGGCGGACGGCCGCGTTTCGGATGCCAAGGCGCGGTTCTCTGGGAGGAGAAACCCGTTGAAGGCGCTCGATTGGCCTTTTCCTGCATTTATTGACCAGCATCTGCAGCACCGTCTAATGTCTCCCTTCCCTGGGTCGGCATTTCAGAATGGGTATTGACTTTTTCTCACCACAGTGAAGATTGAAATTAATTTTAATCTCCAGTGTGATAGGGCCTGTGTATTGAATGGTAAGCCCTAAGTGTGCCCCTGAAGATTAGCACATTTCAGACAAATGTGAAGCCATCATCATTTAGCATGATGTTTTAAGATCGTTTCGGGTCCATAAATATCGATTCGGCGATTTGCATTTAACTCGCTTATCAGAAACCTGCTCCTGGCTTTACGGATACTATATTTCAAACTCCAGGCCAAATAACAGACATTAATTCTGCTATGAACCTTGAAATCTCCCAGAATCCTCGGTGGTGTTTTTTTTTTTTAAACGATTGAAAATTTCAAGGCTGCTGGTTGCAGTCATATTGGAAGCACGTGATGCTGTGTCGGAATAGCAGATTAGCCTCTCCATAACCGTTTGTTCATCCTCTGGTGTTTGGCCCTGCAAGGATACCTTTGCCACCGTTCCCTGCTATTTCAGCCCGGTCTTATCCTGATGTCACTTCCTGTGCTGGTCCTGTGTGTCCTCCCGGGTTTCGTGTTGCGCTGCAGATTTGCACTCGTGTGGCACCGGCGCGATAATCTGCGTGTGATTTATTGCGCGGTGTGGAAAATCCTCCCCGTTTTAAAGGGTTTAGCTGTGAGCTTCTGGTGCTAAGGCTAGTATATTAATAGTCATTTACAACACCGGCGCACCAAACCCCATTTTGCATTCTGTCCCCTTCGGTTATTATGGGTTAAGATTTACAAGTCCTTTGGATTTGCAGCAAAGTCTAGTCTTTTTTCCATTATTTTTTATTACGCTGAAGACTTTATTGAATACTAATTTCTGTGGGGTGTTTTTTTTTAATTCAGGGTGTTGAAAAATCTCCCTAAATGAATGTTAATTGGTAAACATATAAAGATGATTAATGTATGGCTTGTAGAGTTACGTTAGAAGCTTATGGTGTGGTAATCATTGTACCATGTTTGCATCTCTGGTTGCCCTGCAAGATACTTCCCCGCTACCATCATTTGGTTTAGTCTGTGTGCATACTTAGTGCGGTTGTGTGTCCTCGGTTTCTATGCCCATGCATGTTGCGTGCTGCACGGCAAACATTATTTATGGCATGTGAAAATCCTCGGTCTAGGATTGTTTTGCTAGCTAGTACTTGTTATAGTCTGAGACACTGGCGCACAGAACCCCATTTTGCATTTGCCCCGGATGTTTAAGATTTACAGTCTTATTGGCGAGCTTTTCTTATAAAGGGGTCAAAGCCACACTGGATTGTTTGCATTATTTACTAATAGCGTCCTTCCTGTTCATAAACAGGAGTGCTCTCTTTCCGGAATTTTATTGGCTTTTTACTGGCAGGGTTTAGCAACGGCAATATATCGCAAATTCTAAATGTTTTTGAATGTGTGACAGGTCAGGATGCTGGACGGGACCGCATTTTCTCCTGCGGAAGTTTATTATTTATTTATTTATTCATTGGTTTTCAAAATCTTTTTTGGTAAGACAAAATCCTTTAGTGGCTGTTTGGCACGAGTTCATCGAGGTATAGGTTGACATCTCAGCAGGGGATTTGGGGTTTCGTCACGGGCGTGTCTAGGGGCGGGGTTAATATTAGAGGATTGGAGGAGAGGATTTTTGTCGGAGGCATATTCTGGGGTGGGGTTATAGGGGAGGAATTGTGCCTTTGTTGTGGGTGTGTCTGGGGGGGGGGGGGTTTTGCATGTTCCTCATAGACATGCCGGAGGGGTGGGGGTGTGTTGACATCATTCCAACAGAAGAAGGGGGTGTTGCGCCTGTGTCAGAGGGGAGGGCCTGTAGTTGCCCTGACACCCCCTGCCTCAAAGCTAGGGGTCGGGGGGGCGGGGGCGGGGTCATGTCGGTGGTCTGCGGGTCCTCCAGGTCACTGTCTGGAGGACCCGGACGGAGCACCTGCTGCCTGTGTGTGTGTGTGGCTTCTTCTATGGTGGTCGCTTGGACAAGCAGCCTACAGCCCGGCTTTGTTCCCCCCCCTTGCGTTCGCTGCTGAATGTTCCCCACAAGGCGTAATAACACTTAAAGCACTCCACGGGAACACCGAGAGAAAAATAAGTGCCGCTCAGAAGAAGAAAAAAAAATCTAAGAATTTGACGACCATCTTTCATGCACATAATCAAGTGGATTTTTAAAAAATGTCTTTTCATCAGGAAGTTGAAGCACGGAGCAATTTAGCAACATGAAAGGTCAGGATTACGAAGTCAGTATTATTATTTGATTAGGTTCGGGCTTGTGTTTTTGTCTTATTTAATTATTTTCGCTTTTTGTCCTTCTCCTGCTTAAACCCTCGTCTGTCTGAAAGCACGTGTACACATTTATTCAGTTGCATGAAATGTTGAAATCCTATTATGTACCCCATTTAAACAATACATTGAAATGAAAAGGCTTAGGGAAGTTTGTCTTTCAATGTCCAGCATTGTCTATGGGTTTGTCTGGCTTTTGACTCAATACTTGTTCAAACCGTTGTACACCTGTCCTGGAAACACAAAGCCAAATTAACAGCACCCCACAATTCTTTGGCTGGCCCAGTGGATGTTGGGGAAAAATAGAGTGTGAGTTCAAGATGGTGCCCTGCACGCCTGATTGGTATCAAACATCAAACAACGTTTCGATCCATGGTGGAACTTCCTAGTCAGGTCGAAGATCTACCCTCATGGATCAGAACAGTGTTTGATGTTTGATGCACCGATAAAAGATTTATGTGGAGCTGTGGTGTGCAGGCTCTGCGTGAACCCTAACTGCGCTGTGTATGCCTCGCACCCTGGCCGATGTGCGTGTCTCCACAAAAACAGAGTTTGCCGGCAGACTTCACAGCAAATCTATTAGAGGGGGGAAATGAAGCGGTACATTAGTCAGCACATTGCGGGCCTTCAAAACATGGCCGCCAAGTCTCTGGAGAACAGCGGTAATCGGCGATGCATTCTTTTACTTACCTGTGACCCCCGACGTACCGAGACCCCCCCCCCCCCCACCCCATCCTGTCCCATCCCCCTGATTGCCAGCGTCAGCGGTTTCATCGGTGGAAGATCCTCGTTAATTCCGCCTCTGTTCAATTAGCCCAAACCGCTCAGGCAAACATTTCAGCCGTTCCGGTAATCCAGCCAATGGGAAGCCGGTGATTATGCAGGACAGCGGGATTTCAGTGGCGCTCTGGCTGAGCGGCTTTCCTTCCGCCTTCGACCCTGAAGAGAAATCGAGCCCAGCGGCCTAACAGCCGACAGACACGCCCGCCAGCGCCATGCCTCTACGCTGTTCACAAGGCCCCGCTTCCTAATAGACCACAGGCTGGACGTCAAACGAGGACAGTAGTCATTCGTCTACCAAAACGCCAATTAAACTTGGACATCTGAGAAACGACAGCTCTCCTGTCGGACTGTGACAAATCGCCACCGATCGCATGAGCCCGGGAATGATGTTTCCGCCTGCTTCGTTACCACGGCGATCCTGGCCTTCTCTTTGTAGAGCGCTCAGCTCCCTGGATTCCAGAACCCCGTTATGAGGCCTGGGCTGTGGGCACCGGCAGAACAGCCTCTCCGCCTCTTAACCTGGGCTGACCCAGCGGCAGAAAGTAGTCCCAGCCACCCCCACTCGACCCAAGAAAAAAAAAAAAAAAACGGATGTATTTTTGATTAAAAAGCTGTGGTCTGTCTCCCCTCCCCCCCCCCCTCGTGGGACGTGGTTGGTGTCAGAAGCCCGCTCCAGGCTCTGTTAGGGTAAGTGGGCTGAGACTGTGGGACTCTCTCTCTGAGTGGAAATGCTGGAGCTCTCTCTCCCTCTCCCTCTCTCTCTCTCTCTCTCTCTGTTCTGACAGTTGAAATAAACACAGAAGAAAGGGAATGCACTCCCACGCCACAGTGACGCTCTGTGCGTAGACAGAGTGACATAATGGTTTAGGAAAATGTGCTCGTGACTCCACGGTTATAGGTTTGATTCCTGGATGGGGGTGTCGCTGTCGTAGCGTAGCATAATGGGTAAGGAGCTGGTCGTGTGACCTAAAGGTCATGGGTTCGACTCCCAGGTGGGACACTGCCATTGCACCCTTGAGCAAGGTACTTAACCTGAATTGCTTCAGTTTATGTCCGGCTGTATAAATGGATGCTATCTAAATGCTATGTAAAAAAAGAGTTATGTAAGTCTCTCTGGATAAGAGCGTCTGCTAAATGCCTGTAATGTAGCTAAATGTAATGTCGTACCCTCTGTCAAAGTACTTAACCTGGTGTGCTGTAGTAAATGCCCAGCTGCATAAATACATGGTATGTAAAAAGAACTTCAGCTGCGTAGGTTTCTCTGGGTAGGACAGTCTGTTAAATACATGAAATGTAAAACGGAACGGGATAGAGACTACGTGACACCACCGTGCTTTTATTAATCCCCTTTGCGAACCCCCCCCCCCCCCCCCCCCCCCACTCCGGTGAGACTGCACACGGAGAGCACAAGACCACAGTCGCTGCGTTTGAGAATCAAAAAAGGTAAATATCTATTATCAGAATGCCTTCAGCTATTCTTTTTTTTTTGGGTTTTTTTTTCACACCGTGCGCAGTTAAAACCATATATTTTGGATGATTTACATTGTGGCAGTACTCTGACCACGAATAAATATAGCTTTTTAAAATTCTGTTTTGCACGGTTTGGCAGTGTAAAATAATACAGTCCCCAGTCCAGTGTTTGTCCAAAACATTTCCCTGACATCATTGACCAAGACTTTATGCTAAATTATTGTTTGGGGAAAAGAAAATGGCTTCCAACACTCACTTTCAAGACACAAGATTGGAACATAAGGGATGACACGCCAAATTGCTTGATTGGCAGAGCACACTCGCTTGCACATGCGTAGACGATTAATTTCAGAATCATAAACACGACGACGAAGTGGCTGAGCGCGTAAATGCCGACGCATTTTATTTTTGCGTTAAACGCAAGCGCCTCCCACCCGTGTCGAAAGCACTCTAAATGCAAAAATCGTCTAAATCTTCAGAGAGCTTCATCTCGCAAAGCAGGGTTTCGCACGTGTTGTGCTGCGGATGGCAGCGTTATCGCCTTCCGATAACACAAGTACATTTTTACAACGGTTTTTTTTTTTTTTTGGTGTATTGGGCTTCTTTTTTTTTTAAATGTCAGTGTTATCACCTTCAGATAACACAAGTACATTTTTGTGAATGTTTTTTTTTGGTGAATTATGGGTTTTTTAAAATATAAAAGTGAAAGCTATTTAACCTCCAATTAGGTAGCCTAAAGAGAGCTTGAAGGGGAATGGGGGGGAGGGGTGCGGGCGGGCGGGCGGGCAGGCGGGTGGGGGGAGGGGGGGCTGGCCCGCCCCACGCTGTTTCAGAGCCATCGCTGCCGTCCGCTCCTCCTCTCTGAGGCCTGTTTTCCAGGAGCGGGCGGTAATAAAGATTAATGGCGGAGGAAGCGGAGCTCGTGGAGGGGGGGGGGATTAGACGCCGCGTCTCATCTGTTCCCTCCTGACGATCGCGGACACCGGCGAGGGGGCGGGACCGCTGCTCCTCCCACACCCCACTCCCCACATCCCCAACCGACCCCCCCCCCCCAATCATTTTTGGGGAAGCAAAATATTAATCCACGGGTGCTTAAAGTAAAAGGTTTCCCTTTCGTTTGAGTACGCATGCTCTGGTAAGTGCGCGTACGTACGACTTCCCCGCGGGAGGGTGGGGGCTCGGTCAAGGTGCGGGTGGGGGTGGGGGTGGGGTAGTGGGAGGGGGAAGGGGGGGAGTTTTAGCCTTGAAAAAGACAAGCTTGAAGAAACGCTAGAAGAAGAAAAAAAAAAAAACCTGGTGTAATTATTGGCAGAGAGGGACGTGTTTTTGGAAGCTTTGTGCCAAACGGGTTCGAATTTCTGCTTCCCTCGCGGATTTCTAAGAGCGTGGACAGAAACGGACGGCGTGCGATTACGCGGTAATTCGCCGGCACGTTCGGCCTTCGCTGCGCGGTGGCGCTCCCGGAGAGAGAGAGCTCCGGGGCGGTCGATGTGAATTACCCATCATGCTTCTTCGCTATCGATCGGGCCCCGGATGGCTCCGCTCCTCGCCTGAGTCATCGTGTCCCGCCGACGCACTCCGGGGAGTTTTGGTCGTGTCCGCGCGGGTCCGCGCGGCCGAGCGGTCTTCCGAGGGAGAGCCAGAACGCAATCGAAGTCGCCTGTTGGCTTTTCGCCGCGCTCATCACCGATTGGCCGGCCCGTCGTGGCTTTTGGGATTCGTACCATTAGCGAGCAATTGCGGTTTCCCTGATATTTCCATTGCTTCTCTCTAAAAGCCCTGCGGGAGCGTATCAGTGTCATGTACACACTGGTGCTTACAATAATGTCCGTAAAAAAAAAAATATGTTCTCATATTCAATATTCACTGGACGGGCGGATTTTGGGATGAAACCGTTATCATTCCCGTTTTATTTCAGGTTTCGTATTCTCCCCCAAAAATTCTACAGCCGGAGGAATCCAAGACCACGATGACTGCTTTAGGGAAATAACTGGGCAAGGTCGAAGAAAAACAGTAAAATGCGTCCGTGCTGGGAATATACTGTGGGAGTGCTACAGTTTACTTTGAAAATCAAGCACAGAATACAGTAAAACTGGGTTAAGGATTGACTGGGCGTTAAGACCGTGTTATTGAGTGCGTGCTGACTTGCACCCCGTCTACTGTCAGCCTGTCCAGTCCAGATGTGGTCCCCCACACCCCCCCCCCCCCAGCATACCCCCACCTGGTTCAATCCCAGCATGCATCAGGGGCCGACTCGGTGACTGACGCAACCTAAGGGGGCTGACGCAAGTTGAGGTGCTTTCCCGGTCACGTCTGACAAAGGGCTGGAAAATCCGTTTTCGGGAATGAAAGAAAAGAATAAATAATCAGTCGGACAGACGGGGCTGGTGACGCCATTGCGGATGTGGAGAGCCGCTGCGTCAGTGTCTCCCAGGGAATGTAAAATTTGGAGCCGCGTAGCGTATGGTGACAAAAAAACACTTATCTCGAGCAACCACCCCTACGCCTCCACCCCTCATCCTCCTCGGCAACCATTGCCATAGCTACCATTGGCTTGATCACTTTGCCCTCGTAAACCTCAGACACGGCTCTCGGCAGTCCGGGTGATTGACACATGTCAGTCGGTGGGAAGGTCGGAGCTTGAAAGGTGGTGGGAGTCGCCGATGACAGATGACTGACTGCAAGGGGTTGTTTGGCGCTAATGCCTCTCTGGAGATCACCGCCGTCTACGGCTGACTGTCTCCTCCCAGCCAATCAGGGCCTGGAGCTGTCATGGAGGCGGAGTCAGAACTTCTGATCGACAGGTAATAAACTATATTTCATTTGGGGATGACCACCCATTTCATTATTGGAGTTTTTTTTTTTTTTAAATGTTAGGTGGAAGTATGTCGAGTGTTAAATTAGAGCCCAACCTTAACGGACATGGAAGGAATCCATCAGTTCAGTATTCGTTTCTGACTGAGAAGTGCTACTGGGAGCCATATTAGAATCGACTTTCAGAAAAAAAACCCACTTCAGTGAATTCAGTTATGGCACTTCAGTCTATAGGCTATCAGAATTTTTTTGGGTTGTTTTTGACAGTGATATTGTCTTCAAATAGATTTACTGAAGTGAATTGCTTTTGGTTTTTTTTTTTTCCCCTCAGAGTATAAAACCTTTGACAGGTTTGCAATACAGTACCCAACCAGATCTGGGGGGGAAAAAAAGGGAAAAAAAGAAAAAAAAACTGGCAGTTGGCTTTAACTGAAAGGCTTGAGGAGCGTGTGTGCTGCTGGTGTGAGGTTTTGACGTCGTGTAAATCCTCCCGGCTTTGGGTAATGGCTACATGACGGCGTATCGCCAGCTGCTGAGCCGCAGGGCTATCGAAATCCCAGCCCGTTAGCATCAGCCCGTACAGCACGTTAGCATCGGGGAACTGGGCTAAGTGTTGCGACGCTAGGACCTAGTAGAGAACCTTACTCTACTAATGGTCACTTGCAGCAGTGCTGTTGGGATCGCTCCGCGAAAAAGCTGTGTTTGTGCTGTCGAAGCAGAACGGGGGCAATGGGGCAGAAGGTCAGGAAAGCTATAACGCTGGGGCGTTGGTTGTGGGACACAGTGGGTGGGGGTGGGGGGGGGTGGGATTTGGTACTGGCCAACCGTCCCTTGATTGACATCTGTCCACATCCCAGGGCCGTCTGAAGGGGGGTGGGCTGTCAGGGAGACGGGGTGGAGGAACCACAGAACCTTGCCTGATTCTGTGGGAGGGAACCGGGGGTCACAAATTCGCCCTGGAGATTTGGGGGGTGGGAAAAGTGAAAAGACAGGCGCTCAGAGACTTTGACAGCCCCATAATTACTCCGTCTGAGGCTCCAGGTAGATGTGGGAGATGCCATTTAGAGGCCCCCGCCCCCCCTCCCCCCCCTCCCCCCCCTCCCGTAATTGGCTCATTTCCAAGACATCAAGGCCGGGGTGATGTTGTGCATCTTTGAAGCCGTGCTGAAAGCTTTGATCTCCCCCTGTTTGTTGCCGCCTGATTGTAGTCCTTCGTTCCTCCTGGGGGGGGAATTAACCCTGTGGTTAACCACGAAGCGTGTGTCCTCAGCGGCTCCCAAAATCTCTGCCAGGTCCACATTCCTGCCCTCCCCTTAAAAAAAAAAAAGACCCTAATTAAGACCAATTAGTACATACCTCCCGCTCGTTAGCACACCTGTGATGGAAAGCGAAGAAAAAAAACCCCAGTGTGTCTCTTATGAAGGACAGGAATGGATGACTAAGTGACAGTCGACCAGATCTCTCTCTCTCTCCCCTTCTCCTCTCTCTCTCTCCCCCCTTCTCCTCTCTCTCTCTCTCTTGCTTTCTCTCTTGCCCCTTCTCCTCTCTCTCTCTTGCTCTATCTCTCTCTCTCTTGCTCTCTCTCTCTCTCTCTCTCTTACTCTCTCCCCCCACCTCCCCTGGCTGTTTAACCATTTAAATCCGTCGTGATTCACATCTGGGAAGCCCATTTATCTGTTTTGACACTCGTCCGGGAAGCGGCGGTGGATTTCCTGTCTGATTGCCTACTTTGCCACGCCGCAGACTGATGTTAATTAAGCCAATTAGATAACAGCCGCCCGCATTAATTTATGCCGCGGAGGCATTTATGGGTGGGATATGTTGGCACTGATAGCCAATTAGAGGTGTATTATCTCTGGGTTTTTTTTTTTTTTTTTGTCGTTTGAGAACCCGGAGCCGGTCGTCGTCTGTTTCCTTGCACGTGTCACGTGAGCGTTCCCAATCGGATGCGTCGCCAGGGAAACAAAAGACACGGTGTCAGGGAAACGATGTCGAGGTGTGAAGTGTGGAGGTATGGCGGCGCAGACCCGTGGGGGGGGGGATGTGTGTGCTTTCATTAGCAGGAACGCAAGTGGCTGCGCTCAGCACATGGGGCCAGCCTGCCCGCCTGCGATTCCGCCATTTCGATGACCCCCCCCCCCCCCCCGTCACCCTAATCCGCCATGAAGGTGTGACAGAGATAATCATCCTCCTTGTGCCAGACCACCACGTACGGGTCACTTATCCATCGACAGGGACACAGTGGGTCTCCCCCGGCGACCAACAAGCCAATGGGAACGTCTGGCCAGGCAGACCCACTGTGATGTCATAATTGAAGTGCGATAGTCTTAGGGATGGCAGAGAGCATATACAGTGTATGTGCCCTGGGGAGGGCGGCTCAGTGCATGCAAGGACATCAGAGCTAGGAGTTAGGGGTTCAGTGAGCTCTCCAAAAAAATGTTACAGATTCTTCTTCCATGCAGTCGGTCCCTTGATAAGCCCTTCTGTCAGTGACAGGCTGAGGGGGCTCGGGGCCCTGTCAGTTTCGTCTGGTCATGTGACTTATTCTTGGCCGTGTTCGATGCAGCACGTGCGTTCATTCGACATGCAGTCAAGAAAAACGAAAAAAGAAAAAAGAGAAAGGAACACGCGTGTTTGATTTGGTGGCTGTCCGCTGTGATGAGAAGCAACACGCCGAGCCCGTCAAACGTGACCGGGTTGCCGAGCGACCGCTCTTACCGCTGCGCGCGCGCGCATGGGTTTCCATAACGATCCGCTGTTTCCGACACGCGTGCCTGACCGCTGTTGTCTTGGGGTGGTCTCCAGAACTCCGTCTCAGAAATAAACCTCTTACCAAAGAGAGTTAGGAAATTCCAATAAAAAAAAAAAAAAAAAAAAAGACTGCTAAGAATGTTAATAATTAGCAGATCGGGACACACCTTTATATTTTTTAATCCGGTCACGTGATTTCATGTGATGGAGTGTTGAGGGCCAACCGTAATTCCTGAGGGGGTGAAGTTAACGTTGTTTGAGCTGGAAGCCTGGAGCCTGTATGCGGTCACGGAGGGGAGGTGTTAAGTGATTTGTGATTAATTCCCGGGGTTTAGTGTTCTGGACTTGGAAACGGAGAGGTGGCTAGTTAGCTCTGCTAGCCTGCTCCTCTGTGGTACCAGTATCCTAGTGTAACTCATGGTCAGTTGTCGATTTGATTGGGAGGCTATGATCCATCCTTATCGATGGGCGGGAGGTCAAGTCGTGATAACGAGGGCGATCGAGCCGGAGGGGCGTCATATTCCTCCGGAATCTTCCGCGGTAGCCTGCGCAGTGAGTCAGCAGATCTCTGCAGACTGCTCTGCCAAAGCCAGACTTTTTCTTCTTGTTTTCTTATTTATAGATCTGTAGAAGAAGGACCAAGGGCTAAGAAGGATTGTGTGTGTGTGTGTGTGTTTGTGCGCATGCGTGTGTGTGTGTGTGTGTGGGTGTACATGTTTGTGTTTGGGTGTCTGTGTGCATCTGTGTGTGTGTGTGTGTGTGTGTGCGTGCCTGTGTGTGTGTGTGTGTTTGGTCTGTGTGTGTGTGTGTGTGTGTCTTTGGTCTGTATGTGTGTGTGTGTGTGTGGATTGTGGGGACCCACATTATTTTCTCCCTTCTCTGATTATTTTGCATATTTGTGAGAGAGGGCTTCTCCCTAAAGGTTTGGCCGGACTCTGACGGTGTCTGCGTGCTCCAGTGGGAGTTTAGTCTTGTGGATCCTGTTACTCACAGGGGAACAAGCTTTTTGGCAGACACCCGTCATTTAAAATCCCGATCGTCGGACATCTTGTCCCAATTAACGTTTCGGAAATTCCTGCACCGGAAAAAAAAATGTTTCGAATGACCGCCGACTCCTTCACGCGAACCGAATGACGTATTTATACCGACTTTTTCACGGAGGTGCTAAACCAAACGTAGCGGTTTTGTTTTGATGTGGACTGGACTCGCGACAACGTCAACAAAAAAAAAAACGTCCAGCGATTTCGTTTGCGTTGTTTTCGCAGCGTGCGTCGTTACGTTTGGCTTGGCGGTTGCCACGGCGACGCGCGTTGCTATTTGCGGCGGTTTTCGCGAATTCTCGCCGTTACGTCGTTTCTCGGACGGACAGGGCCGCTCTGTGTTTGCGGGCTGGCTGAACGGGGGACGGGGCGGGACTGGATGGGACGGGACGGGACGGGGACTTGGATGGGCATGCGTGGTGATGACCTCATCGCTGGGAGACGGCCAGAGTGACACGCGGACGGTCGGCACGTGCGGACGCCGGCGCCGTGTGACACCGCTCCCCCCCCCTCTGTCGGCTGAGCGTAACTTGGACGCGAGCGAGGAGCGGGGGGCGGCAGGGGGGGGGGTGTTAACGGTCCAGCAGAAGAGCGGTTGATGAAGCGCGTTTTTCCGACACCCGGCTGTCATGAACACCGCGGCCTGGGTTTGGTGCATAATCATCCTTGACTTTAACTCACAATTAAACGCAAGAGTTATTCCCCCCCCCCCTCGTAATAGCAAGTTAATTTTAGTTTTTTTGCTGAAGTGTTGTGATTGTCATGAAAATAATTGTGCATTGCCGTTTCATTGTCAGGCAAAATTAAAGCCGAATGTCGTATGTAGACCTCATGTCTGTTGTAGTGGGGGGTAAAGGGTTAGGGGGGGGTGGGGTGAGGTACCCCTGTAGTGTTTCCCAGTAGTCCTGAAACATCCTCTCCCTTTGTCCCAGCAATCATCCGGATAATCGCTGGTATTATCCGGCAGGCAAACAAAACAACAAACAGCAGGTCGGGACCCCGACAGCTATCCCTAATGCCGCAGGAAGCCTTAAATTAAGCATCTCCCTCCCTGCGCTAGGCTAGTGGGGCGGGACATACCCCTCCCCTCCTGCACACATTAATTAATCCTTTGAAGAGAATGTTGTCTGGAATTTTTAATTTCAAAATTGTAAGTCTGCGTTCTACAGCGGTACTCGCTTTCAAATGCCAGCAGCAGCGGTTGTTGCGTCAGCATTACATCAGATTGTTGCATCCTACAATCAGCTAAGAACATTCTAATCACATATTTTTGATCTCACGTGTGGAACTCCGGGCAGATTTTCTTTTTCCCTTATCAGTTTCCATATTGCGGATAACATCTAAATAATAGAACAGTTTATTTTGTTGTAGATACATGTATTTTTTTTCCTCGCTGTACCGCCTGCCAAATTTTTTTTCCATATCTCCCCTTATGGAAGAACGTGGCCCTTTTCTCAAGTAGAAAAGTTTGGCTGCTTTGTTAAAGCTTTGTTGTCTCTCTCTCTCCGTCTCTCTCATGTTCTCCTCCCCGTTCCTGTCGGTCTCCTCCTCTTTGAAGTGCCGGGGCACGGTGCGAGCGGATTTAAACATTCGAGCGCATGCGAAATGAAAGGCTCTTCGCCTGACGTTCGATTGAGTTATCCGTATTTTTTTGGGGGGGGGGGGGGTCGCGTCCGGGTAAACAATGCCGAGCGCCGTATCGTGTTCCGCGGAACGCTGGCGGAATCGCGCGGCGCGCGTCGAGCGTAGAAAATTCGGTTTCAGAACAGACTGAGGGAAGAAAGATGGTATGTGGGGTGGTGTTGGTGGTGGGTGGTGGAGGGAGGGGGGGAACACGAAAGTGAAGGGCAGCCGTCTCCCTGCACTCTCTCCGGGTTGAAGTGCTAAGAGGAACACCCCGGTAATGTGCTGATTTTGACACATCGGGTGACACTCCCGGGCGTCGGCTGCTCTGGTCGCCACGGTTACATAAAGCGCGTCAAACTCCGTTCCTCCATTTCAGCCCGAGACTTAATTAACAGCAGCCTCAGCTGCGACAGCTGTTGTTGTTTTTTTAGCAGGTCCAACACCGGTATCTGATAAACTCCCACTCTATATATGATGAGAAATTTCATAATGTTTCTTTTTCCCTGCTCGTGATGGGGGAAACATCCTGTGGCCCATGTACAGTGCATTGGGTTAGTTTTATGCTTCAAGCTCTTTTTCTTTTTTGAGAAACTTTTTCTGGTGACTTCAGAGGCTTAATTAGTGTGGCAAAAGTTTTTTTTTTTTTTTTTTTTGCCTGTGGCACATATTCACAGAGCGACTGCATGGGGAGAGAAACTCTTAAACCTCTTTGCTCGCTATTTATAAGAATATAAATATATAAAAGATATAAATGCTGGACGGAAGGCAGAATTTCGGCTTTATCCAGCTCAGAAAGTTTCTTTCCGATCGTGCTTTCTCCGCACATTTGCCGCCTCAGCGTCTCGGTCAAAGCGAGTTTGGGAGTTTGCGATTTGCCCCCGAAAGTCTGAAGGCTGACGATTTTTGGCGGGAACATAAAGCGGGGGTAAATCCTCTTTAGCTGCGCCTCTCCTCATCCTCAGAGCAGCGCTGATGCTCCCCCTCGGCCTCCTGCTCCGTTTAGATAATGCCCCCGCTGTGAGAGTGGAGGTCAGTCCGCTCTGCTGCGGGACCCGGACTGTGAATATTTGGCTTTTTGTCACGCTGGAGCGAGGCGCTTTTGGGGGGAGGGGGGGGTTGGTGGGGGAAGGATACTTCCTCTGTCATACAACCAGCCCCCCTCCCTCTCTCTCTCTCTCGCTGCCGTCCCTCTCGAAAAACAATGCGCCCGGATTGTGTGCGGATGGGTCAGGCCAACTGTCCGGTCCATTTATGGAACGGCTGCACATGTCCCACTGCCCGCCCCCCAACCCCTCCCCCCCGCCCGTGTCCTGCCGGGGGGGGCCTGACGGCACGCCAGCTGGCACCTTTGACAGCAGACCGAACTGTGAATGGGCCCTGGCAAGCTTGGCCTCGTCCCCCCCTCCCCCCCCCCACCCCCGCCATTGGAAAGCAGAGGAGCAGCTGTCCCCGTCTTTGTTCAGGAAGTACAGTATATATAGCCGGGGCATGTCGGGCTTAACCAGTGGGGGGGGGGGGGGGGCAGGGGCGAGGGGGCTTAGCGTGTGTTGCCGTGCGCGCTGGCCGGCCTTGTTGTCATTCAGGAATCCCAAGCGAAAGGGACTCATCCTCATTGTCATGCAAAGCCGCAGGCCCCCTGGCTTTTTTCCCCTCTTCCTTTCTTTTTTTTTTTTTTTTGTTTCATTGTTGTTTTCCGCCGTGCTCCAGTTCCGTTCTTCGGCGACTCCGAATCGAAGCATTCGTCTCGTAAAAAAACGCGGTTCCGCTCCCCCCTCTCCACCCCCTCCCCCCCCACCCCACCCCCTCACTGCTTGTGCATATACCGGCGCTCGCTTATTTCCTTCATTTTGTTTTTTTTGAATGGGTAACTCGGGGAAACAACCATTTGGTCAGGCATACCGAGAGCTGACATAACTGCCTTATGTGGGTCATCTCTCTGTGTTAGCACGTTAGCTGTTTTTTTTTTTGCATGACAGTTTCAGATACTTTTCCCAGTGCGTTTGAACTTTTTTTTTGGAAGTTTAGGCTGTTGCTCTGTTGATGAAAGACTTAAGCAAGTCCTGGCTCAAACAATGCCTAGCGTGTAAAATGCTGAAAACAGTACTCAGTGTTCAGTGCTCAGTGCTCGGTGTTTATTCTTGGAAAGTTTAAGGTGTTCCTCTGCTGGCTCTGGAGCAGGAAGGATTGGAGTGGGCGTGCTCACTCTGTCTCGTGTCCCAACGTGCCAAGTTTTTGAGAAAAATGGCCAGACTTCTTTGTGTTGATTAGATAAACAGTTTCATCGCTGCTATTTTTAAGCTAAGCAATCCTTGAAGAGAATGTGCGTTGCATTGCAGCGCTGATTTAACTGTGTTTGAGGACGGTACAGGTTTGCTGTCTGAGTATCAATCCCATGATGCACTCTGCTGGTTGGAGGGCTGCATGTATACAGTCTCCGTAGCGATGAAGAACACCGGTGTGTGTCTGTGTGTATGAGTGTGTGTGCTCGTCTGCATGTGTGTGTATGTGAGTGTGCGTGTGCATCTGTGAGTGTGTTTGTGTGTTCATATTTGTGTATGCACAGTGTGTGTGCGTGCGCGTGTGTGTGTGTGTGCGTGCACACGTACATTCATGTATGGGTTTGTGTTTAACCATTTGCAAGATCACTTCATTAGATTATTTTAACACAGCCGTTTATTTAATCATTGTAACTGTGTGGAGGGAAGGGGGGGTCATTCTCTGTTCTGTAGCTCACCTGAAAAGGCTCTGCAAGGCCTCCGGAACATTCAGAAGTCCCGCGGCGAAGCTCAGCTTGTGTGGAGCTCCCATTGTGATGTCACAATTCACTGTGAGCAGATTAGCTCCCGGATAAAGGACCGGGACGCTGGCCTCCATTTTAAGAGGTTGCAACTGGACGACGGCGTCTGGCTGAATGGAGTTGCATAATGCATTTTTATCTTTATGCGTTATGCAATATATATATATATATATATAAATAAAGAAATCTTTTTTTAAATTGTGCTCCCTGTATTGTGTTCAGAATAGCAGCTCTCGTTAAAGCCGAGTGGTCGATTCTTCTACGGTTTGTTAAACTGGGGAAAGAAAAAAAAAAACATGAAGAGAATTTAGTTATTTCTCCTGGGACTCCCTGAGGCGGGGTAACGAGGGAGACCCAGCTGTGTGTGCGGGACGCACACGTGCCCTCAACACGCACACGCATGTAAACACGCAATGCGCGCACGCACACACACATACACACGCTTAACTGCACATGTTTACGAACACACCTGCGTATGCACATTATAAGCTAATACGCATACACGTGCGCGCATACAACCATGTAAAAACACATGCATGCACGCATGAATGTACACGTGCAAACGGATCCAAACATAAACATATACACACACACACTCCCATGTGGACACACACACACACTCTCTCTCTCTCTCTCTCACACACACACACACACGCTTCTCTCTCTCTCTCACACACACACACACACACACACACTCCCATGTGGACACACACACACACCCTCTCTCTCTCTCTCTCTCTCTCACACACACACACACATGCTTTTTTCTCTCTCTCTCTCACACACACATACACATGCTCCTCTCTCTCTCACACACACACACACTCTCTCTCTCTCTCACACACACACTTCTCTCTCACACACACACACACACACACACTCTCTCTCTCACACACACACACACACACACACACATGCTTCTCTCTCTCTCTCACACACACACACATGCTTCTCTCTCTCTCCCCACACACATTTTCTCTCCACACACACACACAGCGGCCACGGCCGCTCCAGCTTCCCAGGCGTCCTCAGCTCGGCGGGCGCCTCGGTGTCTCCCGCGCGCGACGGCGCCCAGCTCCGCACCTACGAGCAGCGCCGGCACTCCGTTCCGTGCTTAAACCGAGAGGCGGCTCGGTGTGGGGGCGTGCGGTTCCCACAATGCACTGCTCTCCTGCCTGCCCCGCGCCGCGTCCATTAAATCAGCCCGTGCTCCTGCTGGTGGAAGTTCAGCCCTGGAGCTGACCCCGTGAAATGGCCCTGTAGTCCAGTCTGTGTGCTGACCTTGTAGTGCCGTCCATTCCGTGACCCTGTAGTTAAGTGCACTGTGACAGCTATAGTTAACTCTGGGACATATTTTCCTCTAGCTCCATTTTGCATCCTAGTGGTTGATTCCCTGCTAGCTACAGTATGTCCCTGCAGCTGAATCAATGCAGTGCACCTGTAGTTCAGTCAGTGCTGCTATCCTGTAGTGGACCGTATGCTGTAACTCAATAGTGACATGTGCTGTAGCAGCCATAGCTCAGTTACAGCTGGTTCTTGTAGTTCTTTGTCTGTCCCTGTAGTTCAGTCTGTGCCGCGACCCTTGTCCTTGCTCTGTTCCACGACAGTAGGGATTATGACAACGCTCCTTTCTTCACTGTGCGACTTGGCTTTTTTGTCGTTGCGTCCGTAGCGTGCTTACGCCTGTGTGCACATCAGTTGTGATACTGTGCAGCTCGTTAACTTCCTAACGCTAGGTGAGCTTCCAACACGAGGCCACCGCCTCGGATCTCGTCTCTAAACGTTCCTCGCCTTGTAACTCGAGCGGAAGCACGCACGACGGTGCGGCCTTGTGACTGCCTTCACCTTTAAAGACCGCGGTCGCTAGCGTCTGCAGTGCGTTCTTCTCTGCATTTTTTATGCGGCTTTTGCTATTAATTCCAGCTGCCGTCGGCGGAGCGAGCGGCCCTCTGTGATGTCACAATGAGTCAGCACTTCCACCAATGAAAGTGGAGAGTCAGAAGAGTTGGAAAGTGTGTGTGTGTGTGTGTGTGTGTGTGAGAGAGAGAAATAGAGAGAGGGAGAGAGAGGGACAGTGAGTAAACATTAGAGGATTGCTGTATCTGCAAGATTTAATAGTAATAATATTTAATAGTTTATAAATGCTTTCTGCTGTTATTGTTGTTGCTGTTTTTGTATTGTATAGTGTTACTATGATTGATCGTTGTTATCGCTATGTTTTGGCTGTGTATGTATTTATACGTATATGTGTCATGATATATACATGTCATGCCAGTAAAATGTTTGAATTGAATTGAATTGTGAGAGAAAGAGAAAGAGAGGTAGAAATAGAAAGTGAGAGAGAGAGAGAGAGATTGTGGTACTGCAAAGCTGAAAGCTCTTCATGGACCCTTAACCAACATGCTGTAGCTGCTGTCAGATCAGCCACTTTAAAAGGGTTTTGTGGGTGCAGGGGGAGGGGGATGGGGGGACGGTAGGGGGGTGATATTTAAGAGGAGTGCTGTCACACAGCCTTGAGAGGTATTACGTTTTGAGGACAAACGTTGACACCTCAGGTGTTGCCGTTAAGCACTGCCATAAGTCTTCACCGCCTGACTTACCGATCTATTAAAAAAGTGCCGGGCAGCCGGAATTGGAGGAGATACATCAGCTCTCTCATTCCGCCCCAGTTGGGCTTTTGCCTTGAGACAAGATGAATTTCTGAGCGTCCAATTGGTTTTCACAACTGAATTCCTGCCCCAACCTTGGGAGAATAACAGATTGTTGACTGGGGAGATTGGTGATATTAACTTGTAATAGAACAAGGGTATTGTCGTGGTTTTCCAGAGCAAAAATTATACACTTTCTTTTTTTTTGTTGATATTTTGCTTCATACTGTCGTAGCACCAAGCATCCTGCGGGACTGTGTCCCCGATTGTCTACAGTTGCTGATGCTGTTTCTTTTTTATATTGCTTTAGATGGGGCCAGACACGTACCTCTCCACAGGCAATTTCGAGTTACGGCTGGCCGCTTTGGGCCACTCTTTTTAATGCCGCGTGTGTTCTAGAATGCGGTCACGGAATCTAGAACCCTGTCTGTGGATGAATACAGTACATAGGACCGGCGTGCAAGAAACCGACCAGCGAGAAGTAGTCCTCTCGCAGCATCAGGAACAGTCCAGGAGGAGATCAGCTGATCTGAAGACCGTTATGTAAGGCACATTAGCTAGTTTCGGATTCAAACACTCGCACACGAGACACAGGCGTTCACGGGGCATTATGAATATTTACGAGCGTTTACGCAATGTTGCGTGAGCTGCGGTGAACTTGGACGTCCGGGGTATCCGAGAGGGATGGGCCGCTGCGTGTGTGTTTCAGATTAAGATCCATGAGATGATGGTAATTTTCAGCTGTTGCTTTTCCAGAACAGTAAGAAGAGATCTGATTCAGTCCTGGTTTTCTGCTCTCTGTGCTGGGCCTGCAGAAGCTGGTCCAGCCTTTACTCTGATAGGACCATGCAGGTGCATCTTTACTCTGATAGGACCATGCAGCTGCATCTTTACTCTGATAGGACCATGCAGCTGCATCTTTGCTCTGATAGGACCATGCAGGTGCATCTTTGCTCTGATAGGACCATGCAGGTGCATCTTTACCTCTGATAGGACCATGCAGCTGCATCTTTACTCGATAGGACTGCAGTATCTTACTCTGATGACATGAGCTGCATCTTGCTCTATAGGCCCATGCACTCATCTTTACTCGATAGGACCATGCAGGTGTATCTTTACTCTGATTAGGACCATGCAGGTGCATCTTTACTCTGTAGGACCATGCAAGGTGCATTCTCTTACTCTGATAGGACCATGCAGGTGCATCTTTACTCTGATAGGACCATGCAGGGCATCTTTACTCTGATAGGACCATGCAGTGCATCTTTACTCTGATAGGACCATGCAGGTGCATCTTTCTCTGATGGGTCCATGCAGGTGCATCTTTACTCTGATAGGACCATGCAGGTGCATCTTTACTCTGATAGGACCATGCAGGTGCATCTTTACTCTGATAGGACCATGCAGCTGCATCTTTACTCTGATAGGACCATGCAGGTGCATCTTTACTCTGATAGGTCCATGCAGGGGCGTTGACTGCATCCTTCGCTGCTGCTTTCCCAACTGTCGGGGCACGTCGCTTTCCACCCACCCCTGTGGCTGCCGCACTCCCACTGGCTGCCTCTAGGGGGCAGATGGCCGTCAAAGTACCCGAAACAGCCCCAACAGTTCTCACAAGGGCAATCCCCCCGAGCCACAAGTCGCTGAGTAAATGGACTGCATTTTATGGGTGCATATTGGTTATCAAGCGCTAAATTGTGCCTCATTTACCAACAGTTAGGGTTAGGTACTCCGGAGCACTTCACCCCAGGCGTTACCGCACCCTCCGACTGCCAGACAACCGCTCTTACCTCCTGAGCCATGTCGCCCCACGTGTGTCCTTGTCTCAAACGCTTGTGTGGGTTCGGGACGGCACTTCACTCGTTTTTGTATTTATTTGAGCGGCGAGGCGCGTTCGCTGCGCGAGCGTCAGCTCGGGTTCAGCTGATCGCCCGTCACAAGCAGGGGGGGGAAAAAACGTGGCTCTAACATTTCGGTTTATCGTAGCGGCGGGCTGAACTGCTAGCGCTGCGCTGGCATTACAATATGTAGCGTAAATATGCGCCCGGCCATTTCACGCATGGCGAACGCGTACATCGTCGCTCCCTGGGCCAAGGAGAGATGTGGAAAATGTAAAGTGGGGGGGGGGAAATCCGTCGAAGCCCGTCGCGTCCACGCTCGGTGAAGTGGCGTGGGACCGGCGAGCCGTTGCCGGGACGTTGGAAATGAAACGGCAGAATATTCCCTCCCTTATTCCCGAAGCCGGTTCAGGTTACGGTCGGGCGGTAGCCTATATTTGGACCCCGTCCGCCAGACGGGAGGCATTGTGGGGAACGTTAACCCTGGGCTGCGTCCTTTATTGAAACACGCTGACATGTTCATTCAGAGATTCCTCAGAAACTAATAAGCAAATGTGCTTTTGTGTGGCAGGCAGTTCAGGGTTGTCTGTCTCTCTGTCTGTCTCTAGATCTCTCTCTCTCTCTCTCTCTCTCTCTCTCTCGCTCTCGCTCTCTCTGTTTCATTATTATTTGGTTTTCCATGCAGAGGTGCCTGATGTTCTTGTGATTACATTTTGTGATTGCACTTGTGTATGTTGTGGAACTGCAACAACAGAGGTGGTTTTAAATTCAAAATTATTTTTCTCGTTCTCTCACTCTCTCCCTCTTTCTCTCGCTCTCGCGCGCTCTCTCTCTCCCTCTCCCTCTCTCACTATCTCTCTCTCTCTTGCTCTCTTTCCGTCTCCTCTCTTGCTCTCTCACACACTCTCTCCCCCTCTCTCTCTCTGTCTCTCTCTCTCTCTCCCTCGCTCTCCCTCTCTCTCTGTCCCTCCTCGCTCTCTCCCTCTCCTCCCTCCCTCCCTCCTCCTCCCTCCTCCCCCTCCCTCCCCTCCCCCCCTCCCCCCCCTGCTGTCCCTGGCGTCTGGAGGGCTTCCTGCTCTATTGAGTGAGAGGCGCCGTTGAAAAGGAAGATCAGGGACGAGGTATTTATGTTGACAGCCTCCCGGCGATCAATGCCCCCCCCCCCCCACTCCCCCCCTCGCCCCCCCCCACTCCCCTCAAGGAGGCTCATTATGGGGCGCGGAAGGCCCTTGCACTTTGTCAAGTGGCCCCACAACGGTCTGCTTCAGCACCGGTAACCACGGCAACGTAAGCTAATGGGGAGACCCCGAAACATGGGCCCCCTCCAGTAACGTTTTTTTTTTTTTCTTAACCCCCCACCCCCCTTATTTAGGGTGACATTATGACTTTGGCGCCTTTTCATTCCGGGCCCGGGTTTTGTGTTCCCAAACATTTTGGTCCTTATTTTTCCCTCTTTTTGTTTTTTTTCTTTCTTGCTCTTCTTCTTCTTCTTCTTCTTGATGATTAGGGTGCCCCTTGATCGGCACAATGGGTGCTTTATTCGCTTTTTTTATGTCGGCTGGGGTGCCGAAAATGTGGCGGAGCTGGTCTTTAACCAGAGCTCCACGCCGGCACGCCGTTGCATTTCAAACTGAACGTTGCCTCTCGTTTCGTTCTTTTATGTCGATTCTTATATTTCTCGTAAATGTAATATCGTGATATTACGCTGTCTGTTATCCCGGAGGGGGGGACCCTGGTACAGTAAACATCCATGAGCACTCCCCCCCCTCCCCCCGAACTTCAACCCTAACCCCAGACACCCTGTTGGGGGGGAAAAGATATCTGTGTCTGAGCAGAGAGCCATATGGAATGCCAAATAAAGCTCTCCTGATTGGGTAATGGCAAGGTGTGCCCCCCCCCCCCTTGTGGTCTATGGTATGTGTTGCCCCTGAAATACTGTAGGCGCCAAACGTATTTGCACCGAACGGCTGTTCTGGGGGGAGCCTGGCAGGTTATTTCAGGACACCAGACAATCCTCCTGAGACCTGTGCATTACTGCTAAAATTACTAAGTATTTACATTTTTTTGGACAATGTACAAGTGTCTTCTATGAAAAATGTTTTCAAAAATAGTATCCATTTTATTTTTTAAATGAATGTCCTTTGTAGTTTAGGTTTCAGCACAGTAGAATATAAGGATCTTCATATTAAAACCAGGGACAGAAATGAATTGTCTGGCCTTAGGAGGATGTGTGTAGTCTTGTGGTCTGAGCGCCTGAGTTTTGGGCCCTAGAGTACTGTCCTACGGCAGCTGCTGGTTTTCCTCCTGTAGGGTAAGATGCATTAGCTCAATAGCACCAGTGAAAACCTCACTGTGTAAATCAGGAAGCTATCTCGTGCGCAGGAGAGGGAGGAAAGCTTCTCGATCGCCCTGGGTTCAGCCATCTGCTGAAGCAAATATCACCTTCGGCTAATAGCCGGCAAAAACGAGAGAGAGAGAGATAAGAGGCTTTATTATTAGTTATCTACTCTATCAGTGCACGGCAGGTAAAATTGAGATGTGGTCATCTTGCTTGTCTGTGTGTGTGTGTGCATGTATGTGTGTGTGTGTGTGTGTGTCGTGCATGCACATGTGTGGGGGGGGGTGTTTGAATGTGTGTGTGCCTCTGTTATGTATTTCTTTATTTTATTGTGTGACAGAGAAGTGGATTAATGTGAGAATTTTCTACCATGCAACCTGGCAGAGTAGAGTAAACCCCCCCCACGCCCCCTTGCTGGGCGTGGCTTCCTCTTGGCTGACCACATCATTGCAGCATGGGCCGTGAGCGGTGTTTGCGGTTCTGGGACCGGGGCCCGCCTCCCCGCCCCCCTCCACAGGAAGTGGGAATTGTCCGAGCGCCCGGTCTGGTGGGCAGCCTGCTCCGTCTCGCACGTCCGCGCCACGGGACCGCCGTGGCGGGAAAACCGTTACCGCCACCTGTCCCCCCTCCCGCCCCCGCTACGACTGGCCCGGCTCCCCGGCAGGCCCCACCCATCCTACAGGCCCCGCCCCTTTAACACGAAGTCCCCGCCCACAGACGGGGAATGGAACTAGCGCTCTGGGAGATGTAGTCCTGTAGATAAGAGCCATGTAGTCCTAACCCCAGCGGGGCGGTATGGATTTTTAGGCATTCCCTGTATGGGGTAATGTGCTGACTGAGTTACTTTGGGGCTGGGATGCTTATGGTCGCCATAAGGAGAGCGTGGGCGGAGCTTGTGTCCTGCTACTGCACAATGTCTGGAGGGTGGTTATTTAAAGAAGAGCTCACACACACACACACACACACACACACACACACTATTAAAAAGACAAGTCCAAGGACCGGCAGTGGAGGCTGTGTGGTTGGTTTTGGGTGAGGATGGGCAGTAAAATGTCCCAAGCATTAAATCAACTGCAGAGTTTATGTGTGTCCCCTATGGCCAAGAGTTGAATTAACGCCGGACATTTTACTGTGTGGCTGTGAACGGAGACGGCAGAACCGCAGATCTCAGGCAGGGCCTGGTGGTGGTGGGCGTGGCCTTGTGTCGGTGGGTGTGGCCTGGATTTGGTGGGCGTGGCCTTGCGTCAGTGGGTGTGGCCTTGTGTTGGTGGGTGTGGCCTGGAGTTGGTGGGCGTGGCCTTGCGTCAGTGGGTGTGGCCTTGTGTTGGTGGGTGTGGCCTGGAGTTGGTGGGTGTGGCCTTGTGTCCGTGGGTGTGGCCTAGTGCCAGTGGGTGTGGCCTTGTGCCAGTGGGTGTGGTCTTGTGTCGGTGGGTGTGGCTTGGTTTTAATGGTCTAAACAGCTAAACAGCGCTCGGTCCTGAGGGCACCAGTATCATAGGCAGACTTGCCCCTCTGCCCTGGGAGTGACACAAAGCCCTGCTCCCTGCTTTAAGTGCATCTAGGCATTAACAACAATAAAAAATAATAATTACAGGAAGTACACTAACCGAAATAGCAGGTGCAGCGGGACGAGATGCACTGATTGGATCTGATGTTCTACATTAGCTATGAGGCTTCAGTCGGCTTCTACGCTAATTTAATTTCCACTTTGCAGTGACTGAAATTCATCGAGGTCCTTCGGAAATTAATTAGCCCCGGCAGAACAGGAAGCCGAAATGAAGTCCGCGCTAACAATGCGTCTCCCGCGTCATTTACCCCGAGCTCTGTTCTTCCTCTCCAATTTTAATACAGCCATTCGTTTTGAATGATAATAAAAAAAACGAAGAAGAACAAACTCCCCTCCGTTGCTTTCAGCGAAGTGTCTGCTCGCAAATGAACGGAAGAGGGATTTTAATTGCGGCAGAACAGAGCCAGAACAGAACACAGCGCAAGAAGAGCGCCAGGCTCATTAGATTATCTCCGTTGGCAAGTCAGTCAGATCAACAAAGCTATTGTTTTGTTGGGGTTTTTTTCTCTCTCTTTCTCTCTTCCCTTCTCTCAGTGTGAATGGGCAAACCGGGGACAAAAGATCTTTGTGGTTGTTTCGCTTTGAGATTATCTGCCGGCCGGACGTGGCATGGCCAGTCTAGACCACTTAACGGATTAGAACAGTGATGCGAGCATGCGGTCGCCGAAGGACGGACGTTTTCGGAAAGCTGTTTTTTAATTGTGGCGCGGTCGATGGGAAAATCAGTCCGTGACCCCAGAACGGGCCGGAGCAGTTTATGGTGCCTTTTGAAATGATGACCCAAAATTTACACAAAACAGTGAGTCATGAGTGGTCTCGTCCCCGTTTCACCTCATCAGTGTGTTGCGAATAAATAGCTTTCACTTTTAAAAGAAAGTGTATTCTGTTATTTCGCTGCATCTTGACACTGTGAACTAACACAGAGAATACCCTGCTGACTTAAACCATCCCTACCTGGGATGCGCTGTGGGGAAATTATATCCCGGGCCACAATCAGGACCGTGGGGTACACCGCTGCACAGAGAGCCAGTTTCAGTCTTTTTTGTTGAATGTGTACAATCCAAGTGTCCCAATGTAATCGCGAGTTGCATTGAATTTACTGCTCAAAAACGAGATCCCCCTGTGATACCTCAGCTGTGTAAAACTTTCAGTTCAACTTCAGTTCAGTTCAAACGGCTGGCTTTGCAGTTCCGGGTTGTGTGATAAAGCGAGGAACTGCATTACTGCTCTGTAGGAAAAGCAGATTTTCTTCTTTTCAAAAGAATATCTGATCTTGAAGCACCGGGTGCTGGGATGTGATGTCTGCGCTTATCGCATTGCCTGGTGTTGCCTGGCCTTTTCTGTGCGTGCCTCCTGCACCTTTGAGCCTGCTTCCTAACCCGATGAGGTGAAGTGGAATTTCAGACCGATGCTCGTGTTTATTTTTCAACAGAGTATTAATTTTCCTGACACGGCGCAAGCTTTAGAGGCTTGTGAAAATTGCTCTCCTCTCCTCTCCCTCTCCCTCTCCTCACCCCTCCCTCTCCTCTCCCTCTCCCCATTTTTTGGGCCTGTGGCCCATCAGGCCTTGGCAATCTTTCCCTGCTTAGAGAGGAAGCTGATAATCTGTCATCTCCGCTATTCTGCTCCGGTTTTCCACGTCTGTAAATGCTGAACTTGTGTCCCCCACCTCCCGCCCCCGCTCGAAAGACAGCAGAACAGCAGTCTGGCTCCAGCCAATGTGGACCTTGTTATGGTGCGAAGATGTTCTGGGCTGTCCAAGTGCATTTTGATCAAAAGCCACATCCACTGATATCTCACACACACACACACTCTCTCTCTCTCACACACACACACACACACACACGCTGACATATATATTTGGAACCTGATGAATAATATAGCATGATACGAATGTTCTCTCCGTGTCTGTTCTGTGTCTCCGTCTGTCTGTGTTAGGTAAGCGTGTAAGTCAAACAGTGTTAACATGGCTGTCCATCCTCCCCCTACCTTCCCCTTCCCTACCATGACCTTAGGTACTCTCCTCAAGTTTTCCCAAATGATCTTATCCCCCCCCCATCCCGTTTCCCAGCTCTGCCCCTCCCCGCGGCTGGCTGGGGAACGAGGTCACGGCGGTTTTTCGGGAGGCCCCGCTCGGCGGGCTGAATCTCAATCGGAGGAGAAGAATACCTTCATTAGCCCCGTTCTGGAGGTGCACTGCACTTCAGTCCCAGGACAAGAGAACGGAACCAGCAGCCGGTGCCCCGTTTCCAAAAAAGCGGGCCTTTGTAGCACGGTGGCCTGTTCATAATGTGGGGGTTCGGGGGGGGGGGGGGCGATTGGGGCTGAGGTTTCTAAGGGGGGGAACACGTGGTTTGTTTGCTGGTGCTTTATTTTGGGACTTCCTTGCCGTTGTCCTCATAGCACCAGAAGAGGAAAAAAAAGAATTTTTTTAAAAATGCATGCGCTGTCTGCGTCACTCTGGATACGAGCGTCTGCTGAATTCCCATAATGCAGAGCAACGTAATGTAACGAGAAGGTGAAAGAGACATGTTGCAGTACACGTTTGGTGGTTTTTTGTTTTGTTTTGTGTGTGTGCGGTGATGGGGGGGGGGGCTTCAGTGCCGCGGGCCCGTGGGCTTGGGCCGTTGGTCTTAATGTCCTCGACAGACTCCGCTTCTGAGCCGTGAGCCGCCTGCCAGAGTCTTTCCCTCCCTTTCCACAGAAGAGACCATCAGCTGCCAGGGCGACAGCGAGGCTCCTTGCCCGAATTTTTCACTTTTTTTTATTCTTCTTTCTTTTTCTTTTTTTGGAGGGGGGAGGGGGGGGCGGCCATCTTTTTGATCCGCAAAGTGAAAGCGCTGGTCCCGTGCCACCGCTAGCTCAATGCGTCTGTCGGCTGGGGGGTGCTTTTGGTGTGTCCGACAGCCTGTTTGAGCCAGGTTTACTGCTCGTGAAACAAACGGCTCTTTCTCCGCCGGGAGCAGAACCTTAGTTCAGGGCCTCACTGCGAATACAAACCATTCTGCAGTGAATATGAGCGGTCAGACTAGTTTTTTTTTCCCCAGTATGTTTGGGCTCTTATAGTGAATATGAACCAGCACTGATGAGTGCTTATGTATCTGTCTTTAAGGAAATTTGTTGTCGTTCCTGAACTTAATTCAATTGCGTGCAGCTTCAAGGGTGCGATCACATCTTTTGCATTCTTGGTGCTCTCCTCATAGTAAAAAATGAGTGTTATTTCAACTAGTAGCAGAGTAATACAGTTTATGCGAGTCCAATGGCAGTAAACTGTGAAATTTGCTCTATTGGATTTGATTTAAGGTCGAACAGTTTACTGTGCCTGCGTGCCTGTAAATTTTCATCTTTGACAGGTTAACAACTAACAGATATGGGAGTGGATAAAGCTGTCCTACTCTACAAAAATAATTAGCTGTGATGGCAGTTAAACATATAAGTTAATGTTAATATCAATACGTAAAGTAAATGTAAGTACATAAATGAATTTTTTTGTGAAAACCACAAAAATGCGTATGTTGTGAGCATTGTAGAAAAAAAAAACTCCACTGTTGCAATTTTTACATGAGTAGAAATCTCAAATCATCAGTTATTTATTGCCAGTGTTTCACGACTGTGTGACTGAAATACCGTGAAACTAAAATGTGATAAATGTAATAATAATTTACTATAATGGCCAAGCAGTTTTTCAAATTTCCTGTAAAGTTGTCTTTCTGGAGATACAAGGTTTCTTTATGGTACCGACGATATATATTAAAAAAAATCTATAAAAAATATTTTAGATTAGAATAATCTTTTGGGTTGCTGCACGCTAAATCCCAGCCCGTCAGTACTCCTGGTTCTTGTGTGCACACGTCTCTTGCCTACCAGGGTTGGGGGCCCAGTTCCATTTATTTCAGTCAGCTCAGAAAACTAACTGAAATTCACTTCATGAACTGAAAAATGGGCATAATTTTCCATGAGTTAAAATTTTTTTTTTACCATTATTTTATTGAATTTTAGTTAATTTCCTGAATTGAATCTGCCCCAGCCCTGCTCGTCACCTGCCAGAGAGAGAGAGAGATGGAGTGGAAGAGAGGAAGGGAGAGAGAGAGAGAGAGAGAGATGGAGTGGAAGAGAGGAAGGGAGAGGGGGAGAGAGAGGAGAGAGAGAGAGAGAGAGAGAGGAGAGGGAAGGGAGAGGGAGAGGAGAGGAGAGAGAGAGAGGTGAACTCAGTACGCTGTCCCGGGGCGAGCGAGGCCCGTCTGCTGTCTGACGCTTAGCCCAGTGCCAGGCGCAGAGCTGATGGCTAATGCTGAATCGCTCCCTTCCCCATCCTGTCACGCACCCCCCCCCCCCCGGGTAACCCCCCCCCCCTTTCTCAGAGTTAATAGAAGGCTCTGGCGGAGCTTCACTCGTCTCTGTGCTGGAGCGCGTCTCCCTTCTTCTGCCTCATGGCTCCTTCTGCAAGCTCTGATGTCGGCCGGTATCGGTCTGTCCATCTATCCGTCCATCCCCGTCCATCTGTACACCTCTGCATCTGTCCATCCAGTCATTCATTTATTCATTCAACTTCCATCCATCATCAATCCATCCATCCATCCATTCATCTGTCCATCCATCCATCCATCCATTTCTGCATCCATCCATCCAACCATCCATGCGTCCAGCCATCATCTATCCAGTATCCATTCATTCAACATCGATCCATCATCAATCCATCCATCCATCCATTGACGCATCCATCCATCCATCCATTTATGTTCGATCCATCCATCCATTGACGCATCCATCCATCCATCCATTTATGTTCGATCCATCCATCCATGTGCGGGTGTGCGTGCGGGTGTGTGTATGTGTGTGCGTGCGTGTGCGTATAGGTGTGTGTGTGTGTGTGCGTGCATGCTTGCATGCGGGTGTGTGTATCGGTGTGAGTGATTGCACTGGCTCTGCAGAGAGATGTACACAGATTCTAAAGGGCTGTGTTTCTGGCCCAGCTGAAGTGCCGTGTGAGGTGCCCGTAGCCAGAATGCATCGATCGGGCATTTTGTTTTAGCACCTGATATTTCATTAGGGCCATCCCGCCTGCTTAGCTCTTATTTATGGGTCCTGTACCTCGTAGCCGGAGGGGCCTGGTGGAGGAGCTGCCCGACTTTGGAGGAGGAGGCGGAGGGGGTGCGTGTGTGGGGGCAGTGAGGGCTGGGGGGGAGGGGGTAGGGAGGGAAGGGGTCTTCGAGCTGGCCGCCTGGGACCGGCCCGTGGTTCAGGGGGGCGCCCGATCCCTCCTGTAGCACGGCCAGCTCTGGCATGGGGCGTTAATCGGTTTAAAGTCAAATCGGGGCGCGTGTGCTGTCCCACGGATTAGGGTCAAAGGTGATTCTCTCTAAAGACGGACATCTGCAGAACCAGCTCCAGCGCATGAGCAAAATCTAATTTGGGATAAAAAGGGCAGCTTCGCTTTTTTTTTTTCCCCCAGAGTCATTTAAAATGAAAAGTTGGCCCGGTGGTAGGGGGAGCCGCACTGAGGTGATTACAGGCGATGAGAGCGCGGAGAAACGACAGCGACGACGGGCGAGGCCCTCGTCTGCGGACTGCTGGCGAATAAAAAGACGGATTTGAGACGCGCGGCGAGCGGAGAGCGGAGAGCGGCGGCCGGCTGGAGTTCATCCCGGGGAACGCGGCCGTCTTCCTGTCCGCGGCGCGTGACCGTTACGGTGATTCATGCTCACGGGGACCGAAGTCATCTTCCTGTTCCTTTATCGCGGCGAAGGAAGGGGGGGGGGGCGCACATCAGACTCCCGGGCTCCAGAGCAGATACACAGGCCCCTCGGGGAAGACTAATGGCGGGAGCGGGTTTATGTGTGTGAGTTTGGAGCGTTCGGGCTCCAGTCGGGTTTGGAGACTTTTTTTTGTAGCCAATGAAACGGCTCGATCGGCTCGATCTCCATCTGCAGCCGGTGTTGGCCCGTTCTGGCTCTTTAATGAGATATGGGCGCCGCTTATCTCTCTGACCTCGAGCGTGTGGGTGCTACATGCCCAGCTACGGGTCACGGTAATCGAGGGGACAGCAGCCCCCCCCCACACCCCACACCCCCCGAGCTGTAGCAGGCTACGCTGGGACACACATTCGGCTAGATTAGCCGCTCTGGAAGCGGTTTGCAGTTCTTCTGCTAGATGTGATTACTGAACCAGGTGAACCACAGGCCGTGTGTACTTGTGCTAGCACCTGCCTGTGAAAGGAAACGGTTCGAGAACTGAGCGTCCCTGCTCGTTTGGGCATTGTGAAATTTTTGATTTATTTGCTCGTGTTTTCAAAATGGCTGACTTTAAGTGGCAACACGAGATTAATTAATGCGCTAATATCGCTGATATCGCCTCAGTGTTATGAATGGGGGGGAGCGAGGGGGTGGGGGAGCTGTGTAATTCTCACGAGCAGCGATGCGAAATATTGATTTCTTGTACTTTCCACTGTTTGAAAATCGGAGAGACAAGAGAATAAAGAAAAGAGGTGTGCAAATAATTAGGGATTTAGCCCGACTGGTAATTGAAAAAGTTAATTGCTTTCTGTGGCTGGTTCACGGGTAGTTCAGTAGCAGTGACTGGTAACAGCCGAGGGACTAGAATTCGTTGGTACGATCTGAAAATAAACTGTCAATAAAATGGCCGCCGATTCCACACACCCCCCCCAAGAGTAAAACTGTGCCGTCAGACATTTTAACAACCTTTAAATAAACTGCCTCTTTGGCCAATAGTGTTCACCAACTCCACACCAAAAATACACTAAAAAAAAAAAAAATCCTTCTGGAAAAGTCTTCCATGTTTTACAGCTAAGAATGTGTTTTGTTTTTTTTAGTACCCGGCCCCCTCTCTGTCTCACTGTGAGTTTGTGATATGCAAAGATCCAGTTATAATTAGCAAAACATACATTTCTGGGGGGGTGGGGTGAGAGAATGCAGCGTCCAAAAACTCGCTGCATACATATCGAGGAGCCCAACACTATGTCAACAGTCCTCGCCAACCTGGAAGTCTGTGAGTGCAAATTATTCCCTTTCTTCCTGGTGGATAACAAGCACGTTAGCGGCTAAAATACCACCTTTGCCCCCCCTCCCCCCCCCCAGTTATTGGACGTGTTACTGTTCTGTGCTCCTGTATTGGTTTACAAAGCCAACGCTCGGTTAACACGTAAAAACAAAACGAAGCTCAGGAACGCGTTAAGCCAATTCCGAGTTTTCCCAACCTATTACCGCGATGCCCATCATCGTCAGCAGTGCATGTGCCAGCAACCGCTGGAGAGGGTGGTTACCGTATCACCAGAGTCTATTTTTCAGCTTAATTATGAAATATCAAGTACCGTGAAAAACTGCAAGCTACGTGCTCCTGGGCTGGTGGAATAACCCCCCCTCCCCTTTCCCTCTCCCCCCCTCCACCAACCCCCTAACCCCCATCCCCCCCTCCGCAAATTGTTTTTAAGTTTGATTGATGCCACAAATTGAGAATTAATGCCGTTCAGCATTAATCTTCATTTGCAGTGGCGGTGGAAGTCTTATTTACAAGTCAAATGGCGGAGTGTGTTTTATACATAATAGATGGCGGGGGATCGCTGAGCCTGCGCGCGTGAGATCAGCTGGCTGGTGGGTCCTCCGTGGGGGCGAGGGGGGGGGGGGGGACAAACAACTACTTTGGCAGTGTCAGGAGGGCGCCTCCCCAAGGGGGTGCGATGAACCTCCGCCCCTCATTTCGGGGGGGGAGCACTCTCATTTTATAAGTGGGATTATTTTTTTAGTTCACATGTGGAGAGTTCACATGTGGTTTCTGCACACATGTGGTTTTCAAACAAGCAATTTTTTCGTAAGGGTTTCCCCTTCGTCCTGCACCCCCCCCCCCCCCCCTTGTTGTCCTGGTAATTTATGCCCTCATAAGTGTCCCTTGTCCCCGGGTCACCAGCGCTTGTCACACTCGGGTAAACAGGAAACGGGCGCATCGTGGTACAGTGTGTACGGAGGGGGTCACGCTTCCCCCGTGGGACACACGGCCTGGTTTTAAACTGCTTAGGCCTGGTTTCTGCGGGAGTCACCTGACCGTACAGTCAGGAAACGGAGGCGACACTCTGTGGTGGGGGGAAAGGTTCATGCCTCTCGATTTAAAAAAAATAAATAAATTTAAAAAACACGGAAGGTCTTTTTTTTTTTTTTTTTTTACCATGTCAAATTTTGTAGAGTCACTGGAGTTTGGGTGAGGGTGGGATGGGGTAATAAAATGACGACAGTCATTCAGCTCATGCCTACTTTCAGAATTACGCAGTTGCATAGACCGCAATCCCATCTTTAATAACTGTTCATTTTGCCTCACAGTTATCCAATAATAAAAATCAATGGGAAGACACTCAGCTGAACGAGCATCCCCCTAAATGTCACTGTGGGCACGTTGATACACGGGCGAGTCTTCCTGTGAAAGGGCGCCAGGTAAGGAGCTGCATAACGTCTTCCTGAGAGCGGCATTAAACTTTCATAAAGCCCTTAATAAATATTCATGAGCGGTTATGTCAACGAGCGGGCTCCCTTCGCCTCCTCTCCAGGTGTCGTTTCCATGGCAGCCTGATATGGGGCGTGTCATAGTGAGGCCCAGGTTTGCTGGTAAAGAAGGGACACTCAGATCTGGCCCTCGGAGCCGGTGGCACTGCAGGGTTTTCATTTCGTCCGTCCCCTCCAATCAGGAGCGCTGATTTAACCCTCTGAACAGTAGGGTTTTTTTTTTTTTTTTGGAATGTTGTTTTTTCAAAATTCTTAAGTCAGTGTTCTAGAACTCCACTGCTTTAACTATTGTTACATCAGCATTACAATATAGTGATCTCGCACCCTAAGGGGTTAAAGTTGAGGTCACCAGGTGAGTGTAAGGCTCTGGCCAATAGGGTGACAGTATCTCACTTGGGACTATCAGGCAGAAGAGAACACTGGCAGTGCCACTGTACCCGTGGGCCAGATCTGAGCATCTCTGTGGTAAAGCAACGCCCAGTGCCCGTTCACAGTGGTTGGCATGCATTCCCTCTTGTAATTTTTTTATGTCGGTGTTATTTATGTGTAGAACCCAGAAACGGCTGAACTCAATATGCCCCATAGATGGCTACTTAGGGCCCTGTGACCACCAGGGGGCATCCTAATTTATTCTAAAACATATATATTATTTATAATATTGGGCTTGGGGGACCCCTCCAAATCAAAAATGAAAAAGGATTGGGCCAGCAGTGGTAGAACCCTTCACAAAGACCGTCGCATAAGTTGTTGTGTCCAGTATGTCCATGCCCCCATGATACGAAGGGCCTGGTGCCTGCGCAATGAAACGTTCAGCGCTAGTTCAAGCTTAGCACAGTGTTTTCATACAAGTCCAATGAGGAGCAAACGCGCTCTATCAGAGTAAAATCTACTCTGTCACAGGGCTGATTTATCGCTGAACATTTTACTATTCAGGGTAGAGGCTAAACGTGTTTTTATTTTATTTTACCTGATCCCTCTGGAGAGATCCGTTCTTCACAGAGGCTTCACGTGGCGCTTTTTTTTCGGCTTTGTTAAATTTTTTTTTTTTTACCGCCGGTTTTTAACGACTCCATCGCCGGCTCGCCGGCCCCTTTGATTTATCGAGCGGGGGGCCGTCGCGTGTAACTTTATCGCTCGCCGCGCTTTATGACGTTCACATTCGGCGTAGCGAAACCCGGCGAACGATTTCGCCTTTTTTTTCGCGGCGACGCGTATTTAAATATTCAGAGACCCTTTCGACCGTCTCCTCCAGGGAAACGGCAGCCGTGAGAGGAGCAGCCTTCCCCTGAACCACACCTTGGTTTAAACTGGCTTTTTTTCGGGGTGGGGGGGAGGAGGGGGGGGGGTTTGTCTGTGATGGAGGAGCTTTATGACTCTGAGGCTGTTGGGAAGATTGCTCAAGCCAGCAGGGCGGTTTGTGATTTTGGGACACAGATGGGGGAATTGTATTGAGGGCCTTGTGGAGTGTTAAGTTAGTTTTTTTTTTTTCCCTTGTTTTTGGCGACGAGGGCATTTCGACTGCGCGTCGGTAATCAGAGCCGCCATTACCGCTCGGAGAGGTAACAGACCGCCATTCTCACCTCGCCAGAGAGAGAGGGAGTCACACTGCGACAAACTCTGATTGGAAGTGTGTGGGCACAGCAGCGTGTGCGTCAGAGAGAGAGAGTGAGAGTGTGTGTGTGTGTGAGAGAGAGTGTGAGAGAGAGAGAGTGAGAGTGTGTGTGTGTGTGTGAGAGAGAGAGTGTGTGTATGTGTGTGCATGAGAGAGAGTGTGTGTGTGTGTGTGTCTGTGTGTGTGCGTGAGTGTGTGAGAGTGAGAGAGAGAGAGTGTGTGTGTGTGTGTGTGTTTGTGTCTGTCTGTGAGTGAGTGAGTGCACGTACTGTATGTGAGTGTAAGAGTGTGTGTGTGTGTGTGTGACAGAGAATGTGTGAGAGTGTGTGAGAGAGTGTGTGTGGGACTGTGTGTGTGTGTGTGTGTGTGTGACAGAGAATGTGTGAGAGTGTGTGAGAGAGTGTGTGTGTATTTGTGTGTGTGTGCGTGCGTGTGTGAGTGCGTGCATGTGTGTGTGTGTGTGCATGAGAGAGTGTGTGTGTGTGTGCGCGCGCGCGCATGTGAGTGTGAGTGAGTATGTGTGTGTGTGTGTGTATGTGAGTGTGAGTGAGTGTGTGTGTGTGTGTGTGCATGCGTGGGTTAGTGAGAGTGTGTGTGTACTGTATGTGAGTGTAAGTGTGTATGTGTGTGTGTGTGTGGGTACAGGACAGGCCAGCTGCCCCTGCCCTGCTCCTGCAGTGTGTGTGTGTGTGTGTGTGTGCGTGTGAGTGTAAGTGTGTGTATGTGAGTGTAAGTGTGTATGTGTGTGTGTGTGTGTGTGTGTGTGTGTGTGTGTGTGTGTGTGGGTACAGGACAGGCCAGCTGCCCCTGCCCTGCTCCTGCAGTGTGTGCTCCACCTCAGGAGTCGCAGGAGGCTGTAACGCGCCGGAGCGACTGAGAGGCTAAACAAACGCGCGTCTCGCGCGGGGAGCCGCATGCGATAACTCACCCGGCCGTCTGTTCTCTCCGGGACGCCGCGAGCGCTGCGACGCTGCGGCGCATTTAAATCAGGCGTCTCTGCAGGCGCGATGCGCGAGCCTCCCGTCACCGCGCCCGCTAAGGTACAGAGCGCGGCGTTAATGCTAATGCGTGTGCGCGGAGCACCTGTTAGCGGCGGCGCTAGCCCCTGAGCTTCTGACAGCCCGGGTGTCGTACGCACCAGCGGGGTCAGGAGGGGGCAGAGCGCTCCATACGGCTGTCTTATTCAGCCTGTCACACACACAGAGACACACACACACACACTCTCATACACACACACACACTCACATGCACACTCTCTCACACACGCACACACACACGCACGCACGCACACACACACACACACACTCTCACACACACACACACGCACACACACACGCACGCACGCACACACACACATACACACACGCACGCACTCACACACACACATCCATACTGCATGCTCGCACAAACACAAAAACGTATGCATGCATGTATGCTCACCCATATACAGTACATACAAACAGGTACTGACACACATGCACATGGACTCTCACACACACCATCGTGCGAGCGAGCAGTCAGTGTAACCGCCGTTTACTGTACGGTTTTCTAAAAACCCTGCCGGAGACGAACGAGAGGACACGCTGCACTTCAGATACGAGTGCTCCTGTGCCCTCCGGGGCTTCCCAAATCAAATCCAGGCCTGTCCTTTCCGTCAAATTGAGTTCGCCCGCCCCACCGGCTCACGCGTTTACCGCCGTCTGAGTCGATTACCGCGTGCGGCGCCATTGATTTGTGTGGCCCGGAGCGTCCCTGCCTCTCACCCGCGGACTAGTTAGGGGACTTGAGCGAATAGGCTGCCTCGAACGCAAGCGACTGTCTTCATATGAGCGGCGTTATGTTTATGTTCCAATGTTGAGTCAGATGGCTGTAATAAGCATGTAATTACATATTAGTTCAGTTATGTTCCGTGTTGAATCAAAAGACTGCCTTCGAACGCAAGCGACTGTCTTCACATAATAGGCTTTATGTTTATGTTCCAATGTTGAGTCAGATGGCTGTAATAAGCATGTAATTACATATTAGTTCAGTTATGTTCCATGTTGAATCAAAAGACTGCCTCGAACGCAAGCGACTGTCTTCATATGAGCGGTTTTATGTTTCAGTTATGTTCCACGTTGAATCAAAATGGCTGTTGCAACCATGTAATTACATGTTAGTTCAGTTATGTTCCAACACTGAATCAAAATGGCTGTTGTAACCATGTAATTACATGTTAGTTCAGTTATGTTCCAACATTGAATCAAAATGGCTGTTGTAACCATGTAATTACATGTTAGTTACATATGAATTACCATTGGAATTGCTAGTAATAACCGGTTGGTGTGTTAGTGCGACGATCGCACTGACACTGCTCAGATCGTGAGCTGATGTGTATAGCGTGTGGATTGGGTAAGAGAGTGGGCATATAGGATGGAACATGCCATTTGAGGTGATTTAAAGATGAGGGGATCAGCACGGGATTAATGTCTCAAAATATCACCATCGTCCGCAGTAAGCTTATCGCGGCTGCATCTTTCTTTGTTGTTTTCCTTGCAGTTTCACCACAAAATCTTTTTTAACAAAACGTGTCGTGCCGAGAACCTCGTGTACCGTCCCGGGTACGTTGGCCCCCTCAGAGCTCCGTTTGTTTTCAGACAGAAATTCAGGCCTGCTTGTTTGCAGGAATGCTATGTTGGTAATTTAATCAGATGATAAATGCGGAGGATTTATTATTCACCGATGGGGAAAAATTGACAACAATGACTGTGCTGTGGTCAAGGATTCTTTTGCATGCAAGTACTAATCGCAAATGAATGAGTAACCTTGTTAAGTCCTGAGTAGACAACAGACAGTTCTTTTTACAATACGACATCACGTTACTATTACTTAGCAGGCAACCTTCAAGGTGATTTTACGCAAATCTTTTCAGCTGAATGAGAGGATGGATGCTTTGCAGCTCGACAATTTCCGTAATCTGTTTTGCTGATTTAAAAAAAAAAAAAAAAAATTTTTGGTGTTTCTGAAACGGCTAGATACAAGCCCATTGTGTTCCAGTATTGCAAAATGTATAATCACGTGCAGGAAGCCTTCTGTGGGAACTGTGTTACCATCCACAGCAGAATTATTGTGTAATTACACAGCCGCTAACCTGTTAAGGAGTAAGATTGGGAATATGCAATTAAAACTGAACATTCTAATATTGATGTGGCAAACACTACTGGTTCTACAACACTGCGAGTTCTAGAACAATAACCAAAAACTTTTGAAAAATAAATCCGAGACAACTTCTCTTCAAAAGGTTAAAGTAAGTATGTTAAGTGGGTCGCATGGCTTGGTGTAGCTACTTTTCTTCTGCTCGTGTGCTTTTGAGGCCACTGAGAGTCCTTTTTCCATTTAATGATCCATGAAGAGAAACTAAAAGGTGTATTTTATTCTCTTAAGAGTGCTTAATACCGTAGCGCAAATGCTTGATCAGGGCATTTGAAAAAGTTTCTGTTATAAGAGGGAGAGAGCAGGTCTGTCTTGGGCTCCATTTATAAACGTTTTTGTAAGCGATATTCAATGCGCCTGGTGATTTGGCAGGAGCTTCCCAGTCTTTCTCTTTTGCATTAAATATATTTGGAGGAACCAGCAGGAAGTTCACATTGGTTTAATACAGGAAGTGGTTGACGGAGCTGCCTGTGGGACAGATATTCCTGGCGTTTTGGGGGGTGGGGGGGGGGCATTGGAGTGTGTTGAGATTACGGAGATCAACTCTCGCAGATGTAACGTGATACACCATACAGATGTTTGGCGACATCAGTGCTTCCCCAAAGTGGGTGGTGCAGAGAGACAAGGGGGTGGGGTAGAGGGGGTCACGGTGTGGGATGAAGGAAAAAGGCTCTGTGCAGGATGTGTAGGGATGGAGGGGTTTTTAAGAAATTTCATATTACCAAAGGGGAGGCTGACCAGAAAGGTTTGGGAACCACTGGCCAAGATAAAAGAAGAACTGAAACTAAACCCTTCAGGTGTTTTTAAAAATAAATAAATAAATAAAAATTTTAATCAGGACATCGCCCGATAAATCCCTTTGGGAGTATATCAGCCTGAGTCGTTGACCTTTCCTCTAATGCCAAATTTTATTGGAAGGCTGCTTCTAAAGACCGCCCGAATGACCCCATTACCCCGGCGCATTTGCATCTGCTGACCTTTGACCCCATTGGCCGCCGCGTGCGCTTTTAGCTCCGTTTCCTTCGGCCAATGAAATCGCCCCCGCGGGCCAGCGGACAGGAAGGGAATGTGGAGCGCGACGCTAATGGGGAGAAGGGATTGATCGGGTTCCGATTATCGGATTATTAATGGGGCGGCAGCGTAGCACAGTGGGTAGGGAACTGGGCTTGTGACCAAAAGGTCGCAGGTTCGATTCCTGGGTAGCACACTGCCGTTGTACCCTTGAGCAATATACTTAACCTGCATTGCTTCAGTATGTATCCAGCTGTATAAATGGATGCAATGTAAAATGCTATGTAAAAAGTTGTGTAAGTCGCTCTGGATAAGAGCGTCTGCTAAATGCCTGTAATGTAATGTAATGTAATATAATGTAATGTAATGTAATGGAACCTGTTTTCTCGTTCGGGGTTCTGAGACGACGGATTAATGGCGAGACGAACGACTTCGGCTCAGACTTCGCGACCGTGCGGAGACCGGTCCGTACCTTTCGCTTTCAGGGGTGGGAATGCTGGGTAGGGGTGTGAACTCTACTGTGTGTAAGCGGTCGTTTAATATCTCCCCACTTCCAGTATCAACTGCCCCACTCTAATAATTTCACAAAACCTCAGTAGCTGTCTTTAGAGTTGTTATAATTTGCTATCGGCTGTTAATTTGCTATATACTTTCATCTTCAAGTTGGAAGCAGGTTAGCACCACTGGGAAAAGGACACCTGTAGAACCCAAATGGCATAGAATTAGAGCCAAATTAAAGATTCAGATGGTTTTCAGCTACTGTGCCCCATCTGTGGCTTTGAATTGATACTGAATTCATACTTGGTTTGCTGCTTTTTTTGGAAATCTCTGAATCAGGGCACCATTGAAATTCTGGCCCTGAAATCTGATATTTTTGAGGTGATTTCTTAAATTTTTTTAAAACTCTAAAAAGGACACACTCGAAACTGCTAACATTACAGCACGCAGCAAAATGCACACTAATGCGCACACACACACACAAACACATATGCACACTCACACACACACGCCCACACGTACGCAAGCACACACACACACACAAACACACACAGTCACAGGCTCTTACAGTACGTAGTGCTGCATTTAATCAGATAATCATTCCCTCTTCTCAGGCATATAAAAGGGTTTTAATCACAGGTAATTAAGGACCGTGCCGGGAGCAAATTTGTCAGCAAATCTGACAGTAAACCTCGTTACTTTTGTTATGCGATTTAACGTCTGGCAGGTCGAAGGATCCGCCGTCCTTCTCCCGTCCTCCGCCCGGCCTAACTGCTTCTCAGGAGTCAGACTATCCGAAATGTAATTTCAGACTTCAGTTTTTTCTTCTATACCTCCGACTCCCTTTCTTTTTTTTCCTCCACATCGTGTTATGACAGCAGTTAAGTCATTTGGCTGAGCACACAGTGTTAAGTTGCTGAAAAATTAAGAGCTGATGTTCCAGATGTTTCTGCACATATTGAACATTTCCCGTGTAATTTAGCCCTGAAATTGCCGTGGCTATTGTACTGATTTCATTCTTTGATTTCATATTGATTTGTTCTCTGTGAAACCATGAATTAGCACCTCATCATAGGTGTGGTTCGACAGTTGAAAATGACCTGTGCGATATATTCGATGAAATATTTAACATGTAAAAATCTAGAAAGGTTTGTGTGCGTGTATGCGTGTGTGTACGTGTGTGTGCATTCCTGTGTGTGCTGTGCGTGTGTGTGTGTGTACATGCATGTGCATGTGCGTGTGTGTGCATGCCTGTGTGGGCTTGTGTGTGCACGCGTGTGTGTGTGTGTGTGTGGTGTCAGTTTAGATGGAAATGCATGCGTCCAAATGCAATTCTAAATAAGGTGAGCCCTTTTGCCACTTCACTTTATTCGCCCGCTCCGCTCACTTTATGTAATGGAACCGTTCTTTCTGGAGGACGGAACAAGCTGTCATCCCCCACGGCTTTTCCCAGTGCATTAAGGGACGATCCGGAAACGGGTGCGCACAGGTGCCACGTCGATAGAAACATCGCCGCCGCCGTTTCGAACAAATATAGAACAGGTGACCGAATAACCCACTTCCTTTAATTATTAATCCCCACCTGGGGGCCACCGGTGAGTGGAATTGGTTGTAGCGGAAGGGGGGGGGGTGTCCTTGCAGAACAGGAGTTGTGCAGCCGAGAGCGGATTAATTTTGAACGGTGTGCAATGCTGTCGACGGTCTGGATTCTGTTGTTCAGGATGGTCCCCCCCCCCCCCACACACAAGCGAGGAATGTCTGAACGTGATGGTTAGCTGACTGCACGCAAAAAGTTTTGATTTGTGTCTTCACGGTATGCATACACAAACACACACACACACACAAATATTACTGTACATTACAGGCATTTACATTGTATCCAGTTATTCAGCTGGATATATACTGAAGCAATGCAGGTTAAGTACCTGTGACCTTTCGGTTACAACACTAACTCCTTACTATTATACATTACATTACATTACATTCATTTGGCAGACGCTTTTATCCAAAGCGACGTACAAGAAGTGCATTTTCATGATCGTAGACAACTGCTGACACGGTTCATAAGTACAATTACTTATTTTGTACAGCTATTTCTAGCCGAGAACAATGAACACTATCCTGGTCTAACATCTGCAAAGCCAAACTAGGCAGAAGATTAAGCTAGAGTATTAGGACAAATACAATTTACCAAGAAGTGCAGCCTTCATTTTTCATATTTGCTACGCGCCAACAGAATCCCAGTAAACCCGCAGCTCTTGGTCCGACGTGTCGGATCTGTCGGCTAACGCGCTAAAGCTAAGATGCTAAATCACTGCGCTCGGCGGTCCGGCGGCCCGTCAGCGGCGTCCGACTAATGGAGATTGACGGCGGCTCGTAGCCGTAGCGGTTTAATGGCGCGGCCGCTATCTTTCATCGCGCGCTAATCGCTTGCTCAGACAGCGTCTGGGACGCAGTCCACCTTAGCGTGCGATCGCGGCGGGATTTTTCCCGCCACGTTTCCCCGGAGCGAGTAATGACACGATGGCGGAAGGCGGGCGGTTTTTGTGACCTTGGCGTCTGGCGCTCCAGGATTGGGGGGGGTCATTAATTGGCGGGTGACGGTGAGAGGGGGCGGAGGCCGCGGCGATGGCGTCCTCGAGCCTCAGCTGTGCGGGGGCCGATCGTTCATTTACAGCTCGCTGGGGTGTCTGAGTGGTTTACCACACCTGTGGAGTGGGGGGTGGGGCGGGGAGGGGGGGGGAGTGCAAGGTGCAAGGTGTTCGGTTTGGCCTCTCGCCCCAAGGCGAAGGTCCTGGCAGAAGGAGAGTAGTCGCAGCCGGACTTCGCTCGACGGCCAGGCTTCCGCAGGCCGAGCCCGTGACCTCCCGGGTGGGGGTCGCGGGGGGGAATTTCGGGGGACAGATGCTCGGTCTGGCCCAGGCCTCGGGACGTCCTCCTCGGTGAAATCACCTTTAAGGACGCAGCTGAGGCGTCTTCCATTTCCTGACCGCGCGGTCAAACCGAAAAAAAAACTGAGGTCGATCTCTACTAAAGGTTTCGAGGTGATGAACGATTTGTGGGGGCCACTCAGCTTCTTGACAAGTGGCAGGGATCACAGTACCCCGCGTCTAATTTTGGATTGTGGCTCATATGACAAGATAGGCAAAATATAGAGCGTAGTACATCATAACTGTGCGGGGAATTAATCCCTGGTATTTGTCCGTGTAATAAGTGAGTATGGATTCGTGCAGAATCTGTTTTTGGGGGAGGGAGGGTGGTATGAATGAGGTATAGATGGATGTCAGCACTGTAATGGGGGGGGGATCTCGTATTACCCGAGCGTTTGCTATCGACCTTCTCGGACACTCGATACACCGTCCAATCGCAGCTCGGCAAAAGCGCCTTGGCTCGTCTGCAAACTCACCTTTTTCAGAAAACACTTTATCGTTATTATCGTTATTAAAACACTATCGTTATCGTCCATTTGATCAGAAAAAGCACCCGATTCCTCTCGCCATCACCCCCCCCCTTCCCCTTCCCTGCTTCCCTGCTCTCTCCGTTTCCTTTCCCTCCGAAAAATCCCACGTCGCTCGCCTGCGCGACTCGCGGAATAGCGTAATTAGCGGCGATGTTGCGATGAACGCCGTTAGCGTAGCGAACGCCGTCTCTCGCGGGGGGGAGACGCCTAATAATCCTCAGACACCCCTCCGTCAGCTGTTCCCCGATACTGTTCGCCGTCTCTTTAAAAGCTTAAAAGTCTGTTAAGGTTGTTCTGCCAGGGGTGGAACCGGGGATGCGGGGGGCCGAGGTCACGGGGGGGGGCGGGGCGGAACGTGCGCTCACCCAGGCACGGAGCGGTTAGCCCAAACGAGCTAAATTCGAGCCGAGCGGCGGGAATCACAGACTGCGGCGCTCAGGGTCGGCAGCTCCTGAAACGCAGGTAAATATTAGCACTTCAGAGAGGGCTGTTGTTTTCACGTGTTTCTCACAAACTCGGGGACCTCTGAGATAATTGTCGCGCCGTTAGCCAGTGACGAAGACGAGGAGGGGGAATTGTGGGTTGGGGGGGGGATTGTGGGATTGGGGGGGGGGACGTGGGAGGGGGGTTGGTAGGGATGGGGGGGGGGGTGGTTGTGTGTTTTTCGGTTGTGTTCTCCCAGCTCTATTTCATGTCGTTGTCGTGTTGTGGCGAAGGTGAGGGGGGTGTGTGCGGTTGGGTGGGGGGTTGGTTGGGATGGGGGGGGGGGGGGGGGGTGGTTGTGTGTTTTTCGGCTGTGTTCTCCCAGCTCTGTTTCATGTCGTTGTCGTGTTGCGTAGCGCGCTCTTGTGCGTGAGCCGCCAGTCAGACCGCCGCAGGGCGCCGGTTTGAGATGCCGTTTGATCTCCCGTCGGTTCGGTTGGAAGCCGGTCTTCGCGGCGGCGGGCGCGTCCGTCGGCAACGCCGCGGCGGGAGGAGAAGAGCGCTGCCGGGCAGCTCTCTGATGATCCCGGCCGACCGTCGGCCGCCACTGCTCCCCCTGCGAAGAGACGTGATTGGCTGCGCTACTCCGCGGGAGGCTGCGGCGCTGCTACCGATGCTATCGCGCAACATCGTTAGCGGGACTTTTGACCCGAACGCGGCTGACGGGTTCTGTGTCACAGCACCCTCAATCAAGATGGCCTTCATTGCGGGGTCTTAAAATCCAGCGCCTTTAAGGCCTGCCCCCGGCTCGTCTTCGCCACCAGCACGCCGCGGTGGAGCCACAGGGGAAACCGCGGCGG
>NC_057938.1:52337044-52437044 GCF_018555375.3 Anguilla rostrata | reverse complement strand
TTGAGCGAGAGGGCTAGTGGCTTATTAAAGGCAAACTAGGTAGGATTTTTTTTTTTTAGTCTGTGTTTACTATTGAATAAGTCTCCTCTTCTGTCTTTAGCCCTATGCCTTTCACCCCAGAGTACCCGACTGAGTCACTGACACGCGGATTCATTACACGCTACCGGTAAATTTCTCCCATCAATCATTCGCACTCAGGTTACCTATACCGTCCGCTCGGAATCACAAGTATGCGCGAGTAATTTGAAAACCGAACATTCCGGTCCAAAAAAACAAAAATGGACGTCTGGCGACTCTAGCTTGTTGGCTCGAGGTAGACTAATGTTACTAGCAGATCCAACCGAAAACGTGCCAGCACCGCGTCTCTTTTCATCCCCTTCGCCGAATTTCAACTGACGCCACTGAGCGAAAGCGAGGTTAACTCTATACTGACCAAACCCTGACGGCTGGTCTTTTTGCCTTCGCTGTGTCTGGGCCAGTGCAGCAGCTAGCTAGCTAGAAACAAACCGAAAATCTGATCCCGAACCACAGGCTCTGTAGCCACGCCCACCCCTCCCCACACAGAAAAGAGCGCCACGCCCAGAAACGTCCCAAGCACATTTTAGAATAACAAATGCAGGTAAAAGTTGCACAAATTCAGTAGTAAACATCTAAAGGCCGTGTGAAATGCTTCTGGAGAAAAACATCACCCACTTATCTAATGGGAGATGAAACAGCCAATCAGCTGCAAGGCCTTGCAGCTTCCGCGCGATTGGCAGAAACGCATCACACGGTGTCTCCCCAAAGCCCCCGCTATCCGCCAGCAGGCCTTCCCCAGGGCTAGCGGTGTGTTTGCTGTAGCGAGGAATTGGACCGTCGAATTGGACTTGGGGACACGCCTCCTTTCGCTAAGCGGGCCCCGATTGTGCTAATTCAGGAAGCGGGGGATCGATGGGGGGGGGGGGGGGGGGGCTCCGTCTGCATTCCAAGCAGCTCCGCCCTTCTGACAGGCATCGCGCCTTAATCAATCAGGACAGCGGCACAAGAGCAATGGATGTTCATTGGGGGGATCGCCCCGCCCCGCCCCGCCCCGCTCTGATCTCTCCCCCCCCCCCCCCCCCTCCCCGGTCCCGTCTGGGATTTGACGCTCAAGCACCCCGCTTGTCACAGTATTGATCGGTGAATAATTGCTCACCGGTCAGCTCCACTCACGGGAGCTGCAGCTCCGCTCTGTGTCAGAGGCATTGGTGGAAATCTCTCCCCCTGTTTCCCACGGACAAAATCTTTAGACATTCTCATCTGAGAGCATTTCAGCTTCAATACACACTCACACACATACACATTTATGCATATACACACACCCCGTGTATATATACATACACATACACATACATACTCTCTCACACATACACACACACACACACACACACCATATATGCACACACATACACACGCACACACACACACACACACACACACTCACGTGCCATATATGCACACACATACACAGACACGCACACACATAACACACACACACCATATATGCTCTCACACGTATACAGACACACATACACACAACTTGCACACACACATGCATGGGCACACACACACACACACACAGAACCTGCTATCACTTACACACCTCTCCCTTCTCCTGCAATTAAAAATTGAAGGCCATTTTGCAACAAGCTGTCAAGGCACAGAACCGTCTGAATAATGAATGACAGCTCGGTGAACTGCATGCTGGGGGATGTCTGTGACTGGGAGACCTGCAGGTCATCGGGGTTTCCCCGCTCTGGGCAGAATCTTGCAGGGGTTAGGTAAAGGGGGGGAGGGGGAGGGTTAGGACGATTCCAGGGGCTCTAACTAAGAGGGGCCTCCAAAAAATGTTAGAACGTAGGATTTTCTCTGGGTGGTGGGTCCCAATGCAAGGTCTTTTCATGCGCCCCAAAAATCCCTGATGACGCCCCTGGACCCCCGTCCTACCCTGTCACAGGCCCATCGTTAGAGACGCAGAGCGAGGAAGACACTTCCTGCTTCCAGCCCCTCATTTAAAAAAAAAAAAATACTGGCATTAACAAAACCGTTTTTTCGGAATTTATTTTCCGTGCAGGAAGCTGGCGGAGACGCGGCTCGCTCCTTTATTGTCTTGTTAACTCTGACCTCGGGGAGCCAGACGGGGTTCCAAACAGCTGCCGCCAGCCCAGACAGACAGAGAGATATTAAAAAAAAAAAACCCAACCGAATGACATCCTGGAGCTGACCTGCTGTTCAAACAGAACGCTGCACACAAAGGCTGGGCAGGCTGGCAGTGGCAGTCTTTTCACCGGGGTATCGACGGCTCGAGCTTCTGAACCGCGTTCTTAGCGTTTATAGACCGCACGCCCGTGCCTCTCTCCTGTAGCAGCGGGGGGAGTGTGAATTTCCCCGAGTCCGGGGGTCGTTTTACGGGTGATCGCGACGCACCTTTCACACCGGGGTCCTGTGCCATTGAATTATTAAATGCAATTTAGCGAGAGGGGGGGCGGAAATAAGAATTTGTCCTTTTGGTAAATGGTAAATGGACTGCATTTATATAGCGCTTTTATCCAAAGCGCTTTACAATTGATGCCTCTCATTCACCAGAGCAGTTAGGGGTTAGGTGTCTTGCTCAAGGACACTTCGACACGCCCAGGGTGGGGTTTGAACCGGCAACCCTCCGACTGCCAGACAATCGGTCTTACCTCCTGAGCTACGTCGCCCTTTTAAAGGGAGGGAGGGAGGGTGGGGGTGGGGGTGCGGGTGCGGGAGGGGGTGGGGGGGGGGATGAGGTTTCGCCCTTCGCCTTCGCCGTTGAAGATTCAGAAAGCCATTATGTCGCGCCCTTGAGAACCGAGCGTTCGAATAAGCAAGCGGTTAAAACGCATTTCCTGAAGACCACCTCCAGCCTAGCCTGTAAAAGCCCCCCCTCCCCGCTCCCCCTACCCCCCGGTTTCAGGTTCTGTTTGTCTCTGACCGGTAAATACCGGTTCGTGCCTGTCGAGCAGCCGGTCGGGCAGCCGAACGCCGAACGTGACCTAGTAAATTTTGCCGGAACTGGAGGCTGCATGATGCAATTTAAAGCAACGTCAACAAAAAAAAGTTTTAAATATTTTTTTCCCTGAACATGGATCTCTGGGATTACTTGACAGCTACTGCTTTTACTTTTACTGCTGAAACTAGTAGTTTTGTTTCCAGTACTTTTTTTTGCTCCTGGGTAATATGTTTCTTAAAGCCCAAACTTCCACAGCACTAGATTTTAATTGGCAAGTGTAGCCTAAAATACAGCTGATTTTATGTATTCTTCAAGTCCAGAATGATTAGTATTGGGAGTCATCCTCACAAGAAGTCATAATAACAATCCCCAGAAAAAGCTGGGATTCTGAAGCGTGGGGGAAGATGCCTTTCCCGGTGAAGTTCTAATCGAGCTCGGCGAGCTTGGAGAAGACATCCACAGCTTCTGACAGACAGTGTACCATCGGTCCCCGGAGACTCGTTAGCAAGTGTGACACTGCAAACTCTTTCAGTTGTCATAGTTGTCCCCTCAAACTATGCATAAGTGGCCAGAAAGCATTAACACGGACTGTCCCCAACCGCTTGCTGCGTTTTTCATGGTTTGCAAACACAGCCTTCACTGTTTATTTTGGACGAGCTTGTTGAGTAAAGCGTGTCATACTTGGCGTTGCATCGTCGAAATATCGGGCTTTATATTCAAAATTTGGTCGCGTTGTTGATGTGTTTGCAGAGCTGCTTGTTTCCCTTAACTTCTGTTCTGTCGAAACCTGTGACTTTAAAGAACTTAGTGCAGTTACAGCTGGCGTCATTACGTTTGGTTTAAAACCCACGGGACGACCCGCCCGCCCCCTCCCGAAAAACTGAGCCGGTTAATGAAAGTGAATGGAGCGCACTGTGTGCCTGTTTGCTTTCCTGCGCTGAGCCCTCCTCTGTGACGGAAGAGCGTGACCCGCTAAGCGCTGTAAATGGCGGCGGTCACGTGACTCCGCGCTGCAGTTTCACGGATAATCACCTGGCCTGTGGAAACAAGCCGAAGGCCCGTTCTGCTCCTCCGCTGCCGCCGCCGCCAAAACATTGTAACGCTGCCCCTAGTGGTGAACCGAAAGATTGCATATGTAATATGTACAGATGCACAGACCCAGGGTATACGTGAACTTACATGGAGGCGCTCGTGAATTTGGCGGAGGTGCAGCGACTCTGTTATTAATACCCGAGGGGGTGGGGGGGGGTGGGGCAAGCGATGGTTGAGGCCGGGCCCTTTTCCGAAGGGGTCAGAGTGCTTTCGGCGTAATTGGGGCAGGCCTGTAGGCCTCATTGGCGTGTCCAGTCAAATCGAACCACGCCCCCCCCCACCCCTAAATATCCCCACCGATTATGCAGGCATGCCCTGGAATGAGGGCCCAGGGCTTTTTTGTGTGCACGTACGCGCCCCTGTGAAATTGGCTCTAAAGAATGTTGAGGACATAATTGCCCCCACCCCAACCCACACCAGCCCCCTCCCGCCCCGCCGACCGCAACTGCCCGGCATCACAAGGTCGCGCGGGCTCTCAGACAGAGCACACATGAGCAGCTGGATCCTTCACAACTATGCGGCCGTGTAATTTGCCTCAAATTCCCTGGAATTGCAGATATTTCGGTCGTGAAGGGGCAGCGTTGCCAACTTTCCCTTGCTCGAGCGCAGGACCCGAATGTACTTACGCAAGTGTGTGTGTGTGAGTGGGGTGGGGTGGTAGTGGTTATTCATAAAATGTATTATGTTTGTGTACAACGGCAGTGTACCTGGGAATCGAACCCGCAACCTTTTAGGTTACAAGACCAGCTCCTTACCCATAATGCTACACTGCCTTCTGAACGCGGCACGTCAGGAGCCGCCTTGCGAATGGCGTTTTTTCGCGATCGATCTCATTTCCCACCACCTGTATGCGATTGGCTGACGAGCACGCGCGCGCGCGTGTGTGTGGTGGTGGTGGAAACCGACAGACTTATCAGACGTCGCGACGGAAGAAAGCGGCGACGGATCTGAGAAGTGAGATCTAGCCGAGCGGCGTGCCGGTGCCGTGCCGGGGCGGCCCTCTCGGATTGGGCTCGCGCCTCAGACACATTTGTTCTGGCGCCGCGGGGGGCGGGGGGCGGGGGGGGGGGGGGGGGGGGGAGGGACGCGGGTTCGTTTTGGCTCCGCGTGGTGGTTTGTCAGTTTTTTGCGCGCGTTCGCCAGGGGTGACACATTCAGACGATTTTCCGGCTTCTTCCGAGAACCTGTACTACTTCCAGTCGTTTGTTTTTTATTCTCCTTTTTCTTTTGTGTTTCGGCACATATTACAGAATTAACTAAACGAAATGGTGTAAAGTGAATCGTCGCGTGGCGGGGGGTAGCCTACGTCAGGCGGAGGCTAATAACAGACGGCTAGGCCTTAGCGGAAGGCGTTCCGGAATGTGTCGTAACCGAGTAACAGTGACCAGTGGACACCGGCGCTGTTTGGAGGGTAATTATGGGGAAGGGGGGCCGAGATCCGCGTGCTTCCTATGGCAGAAATAATAAGTGGGTGGGAAGTGGTAGGAATTTGTAGAAGCAGACAAAAAAAATAATATGTAAACCGCAGCTGGAAAACTGGCAAATTCCACCCCCCCCCCACCCCCCCGCCTTTAATTTCCCTGCTCATGCAGTCAACAGTTTTACCCCTGTGTTTGTGTCTAGGGATGAAAACAATGCCTTGTTGTTATCTGCAAGCATTCTTTTTTTTTTTCGGCTTGCACCTCTCCCAAGCATGGCACAGAAATTATAAGTGCTAACCGTAGCCAGACAACAGGCAAAAGGGGATTGTTTGCGGTTTTCTGAAACGGTGCCCTGTTCGAGTTGCACGGTACGTGGAGAGTTATCCCTCCGTCAGTCAGTCAGTCAGTCAGTCAGTCAGTCAGTCAGTCAGTCAGTCAGTCAGTCTGTCTCATTACCTGTCATCGCCGAACGAGGTCATTAATGTCATCGCCCTTTCCTCTTTCACACTCGCCGTGTTGAAAATGCGCCCTTCCTGTCAGCATCCGGAATGTTCCGAGCGGGCGGACGGAGTGCGTGTGTGTGTGCGTGTGTGTGTGTGTGTGTGTGTGCGCGTGTGCGTGTGTGTGTGTGTGTGTGTCTCCGGCCTCGTTCTGCTCAGCCTTCAGCCTTAGCTTAGGCTAATTCGCCGTCGTTATCACTTTCCCGCCTGCGCCGGTTCGAGGCGAAAAAACGCTTCCCTCGTGAGCCCGGCTCGCGTTCCGACAGGAAATCCGGAGCCTCCTCAGTTTCCACCCCTTCGACTTCTCACACCGGCCTTTCTGTGTCCGCGATGCCGAGCGCAATCCCGCGAGCGGTTTTCATTTTGAGCCGGCATGGCCGCCGCTGCCGCTGATCCAGGAGAAGCGCCGAGCGACGCGTATCGACGCGTCTGCGTCTCCTTCGATCGTAACACCGGACGCGTTACATCTATCCCCGCAGTGCGCCATGCCGGGTATAAATCGAGGCCCTGCGCCGCGTCTTCTCGCCGTGAAAGATCTCCGCCGCGTGCTGTACGGACGCTTTTATCTTTCACGTCGTGGGCCTTGCCTCGTGCCGCGTGCGCTCGGGCTGTTTGCTGACGCGCCGCTCGTTAACGAGGACCCTCCTAATCGACCCCGGCGACGGCGTCGTTAACGGACGTTAACCGCAAACGACGGAAAAGCTCGTTTTCCCGCCCCGCTGCTGATGCGGTGCGTTTGTGTCCAGATCGAGCGCTTCGCTGTTCTTCTGGCGAACACGAAACGGCCTAATTGGAGGAGAAAGCAGGACGCTCATCATGCATTCGTATTTGTGAAATTATGTTTTAATGGCGCTCATCCATAGTCAGCTTAAATGTACTTAGCCTAGTTTGTGCTTAATTGTACGTTGAATTACATTTAGGAAATGACATGACAAAAATTGTGGGTTATGGGTGTTTTTTCTGTAGCCCCCCGGTGGGGGGGGGGGGGGGTTACATGTTATCCCCAGATATTCTGTCAGAAACAAGCGGCGCTACGGTTGTGGCGTCTTCCTCAAAACGGATCGCAGACAGAGGAGAACCTGGGGTTTTAACCGCACCCTGTTAGCCAGCGCGGGCGCATCCTAGCGTCTGTTTAGCCCTCTCGCCCCCCCACCCCCCCCCGCTTAATTAGGGCTATCCCGGGGAGCTGCACCGCCCCCCCGCTGATGCGTGGGCTCATGGCCTTCTCGTTGCCCACCCTCCTCCTCCTCCTCCCCCGCCCTCTCTCACCGATCAACAGGGACTCTCTTCAGAAGCCATTCATCACGCGGACAGGAATGGAGCTCCGAGCGCACCATAGAGTTATGGCTCTAACACGGGAACTTTAGCTTTCAGCCTCCTGCTCGCTCGCCCACCCGCCCAGACCCCCGGCTCGCCTCTCTCTCTCTCTCTCTCTGTCCCGGCTGATTAATTGAGATCAATATATAATTATTGGGGATATAATGCACCAATTACAGCCCTTACCCGGGCAGATTCTGGCCAGGAACAGCCCCGTCGCAGGGAGAGAGAGAGAGAGAGAGAGACGAGAGGTCCCGGATGAGATAGGGGTACTCAGCGTCCCTGTGTGCAGTTTGCCCCCCCCCCCCCCATATGCCCTGGCGTTGTACCCATTCTGCACCAATAGCCGTCTGGGGGGAGAGAGGGAGGGGGGATGTTTTAGGTATGCATGTGTGTGTGTGGGTAGGTCTATTTGTTTTTCATACTTACAATGAAAATTTATCGCAGTTCTGTTAATATGTTATTTATATGTGTGTCCTTCGGTAATACAAACATTGTTTTTCGTCATGGCAATAAAGCAAAGCAAAGTGAATTGAAAAAATGTAAAATTATACAGAGAGAGTAACAGAAAGAGAGAGAGAGGAGGAAAGATACCTTCCGGCTCTACCCACTTTTCCTACCGCACATACTGCTTTTGTGTGTCTCCCTAGTGTTTGAATTTTAATTGATGATGGGGTCGGGCGGTGTGAGGATTTTATTTTTATTTTTTTTTGAGGACTCTGCGTACGTCGGCCAGTGATTAAATCCACGCCGTTTCGACCGCCGCCGCCGCCGCCCCGGTTACCTCCCGCCCGTCATCGTTCCGGAATGCCTAATTGAGCCTTCCGCGCAGCATTCCAGCATTCCAGCGTTCCGCATTCCGTCCGCGCAGCCCCCCGGAGAACATTAGCATTCCGCGCGGCTAACCGATGCAGACACGGCTGATGGGAAAACAGGTGATCCCTCTCTGAAGGAGACCGCTGCCAGAGAGCCGTGCCCACTACGAGGGAGAGAGAGAGAGGGAGAGAGAGGGAGAGGGAGTGGGAGAGAGGAGGAGGGAAAGGGGGAGAGAGAGAGTGGGAGAGAGAGAGGGAGTGGGAGAGAGGAGGAGGGAAAGGGGAGAGAGAGAGTGAGAGAAGAGGAGGGGAGAGAGGAGGAGGGAAAGGGGGAGAGGGAGAGGAGGGAGAGAGGAGGAGGGAAAGGGGAGAGAGGGAGTGGGAGAGAGGAGGAGGGAAAGAGGGAGGGAGAGAGAGGGAGAGAGAGAGTAGGAAGAGAGAGGGAGAGAGAGAGAGAGAGAGAGAGGAGGAGGAGAGGGAGGAGGGAGAGAGAAAGAGAGAGGGAGAGAGAGACATGGAACAGGAGGCTTCTGGATTTATTGAAATACTCTCTTCTTTGTCTGGGTAATTGCTTTCTCCCCTCTCAGCTTCACCTGTGAGATTGAAGTGGGAGTCGGCGGCGTGGCGGGTCTCATGAATGAGGTTATGCAGATGGCGGCGGCGCGGCTCGGCACCTCATAAACGCGCCGCCTGTTAGCGGCTCCCGGGCCGCGGGTTTGCCTGTTTGTGCGCGCGCGAGCGGCGGCGTGTTTTTACGCAGGGGATGTTCCGTGGAGCTGTAACCGAAAATAAAAAATAAAAAATGATTTTGCTTTGAGATGTACTCTGGCCTGGTGCACACAGTCAGTACCACTCCGCTGTCAGTTTTCTCACCGCTCTTTGCATAACCGCTGAAGGTAGTTTCGAGGTTCTGGAACCCTTCCTGGGTTGGGTCGGTTACCGTGGCAACCGATGTTGGACGCCGCCCTGCTCAGGGGGACGGTGGACCCAGCGGTACAGCGGTGTGCGACTCTGGGCTTTCATACGCGCCGTGTCGTACACAGGAGCTGACACTCGCGACCCCATTGGCCAGCGCTCCTGAGCTCCATCGATCACGTGACCGGGTGGGTCAAAAAATCACTCTGCAGACAATCCCTCTAACCGAACGATCACGCAGCGATACTTCTGCCACTCTCCTGACTATGTGATGGCAGTACCACGGCTCTGCTGAATTAATAAAACTAAACCGTTCGTCTTATCCCTGCTGTATGTGTTGTCTTGTGACCTTACGGTGTGGCTATGTCCCGTAGCTCAGTGCTTTTCTCCATCTTGTACCGTAGCCTTCCTACGCACTGCAGAACGTCTTCCCTCCGCCCGTTCCGCTCTGCACGCACAGTTTTAGGAGGTAAAGCGAAGTTCATTCCGGGATTAGAGCTGGGCACAGACTCCGAAAGGCCTAAGTATAGACGGGGAAATGGGGCCTGCTGGGAAGGAGCCTGATCTCCGCGTTGAGAGAATTATGCCCATGGACCCCAGCTGAACCGAGGAGACAAGCCAGCGATCGCAGAGAGCTTCTTACTGCTGATCGGCCGACTTGGGGGGGGGGCGGGGGGGGGATTCTTTCACTCCCTCCTGCTAATACTTACAATACTTCCAAGGCCAACTTCTTCTTCTTTGTCTCTCTTCTTTTTCTTCTTCTTTGTCTTCCTTATTTTCCCCCTCTTCCTCTTTCATTCTCATTGTTTTAGGGTTTCACCCCTTAGCACGAACCTTCACACTACAAATTTGTCCTCATACACGTACTGTTTTGTCCACAATAAAAATAACATTTACTTTGCGAGATCTTGACTCTGCTCTTCAGCACATACCGTACTGTGTGTGAAACTTCTGTACATACAGATGATTTGTTTTAGGCTGTTTCTTTAATCTGATGTTTTACCAATCATTGCCATTTAAGTATGACTTTTTGGTTTTGAGATATTACAGTTTATGGCTTGCACAAACATGATTCAGTTTCCTCATGCAAAAAATTGTCAGGAATATTAAGCAGGACCCAACATCCCGGATTTATATGGGTTTTTGCAGACACTGTCCCCCCCCCCCCCCATGCTGTGTAATGTTTGGTACATAATTGGCCTATCACGTCTCATAAGAATAACTCCGTGTCAGGAGAGGGGTGGGGGGGGGGGAAATATAAATAAAATAAAATCGTTAGCGAGCCATTCAGAGGCCTGGGGAAATGGCGGCTGGGGGGCTGCATGGCGGTAAATTGCACTTTCCTGCGTGTCGTTCAACAGTGAATTGCGGCTGATTAGGAAGCGCCTCTCTGAGCGCCCTGAAAGCTTGCCACACGCTGGCTTTTCAGCGTCTCCCTGCCAGCCCCCCCCCCCAAAATCCCCCCCCACCCCCGCACCCGCACCCCCCGACTTACCCGCTGGAGTCAATCCAGGGCTTTGTTTGTCTCGAAGTTTGGATGGCTGTTTTTTTTTTTTGGTTTTTAAAGAAGTTCCCCGACTGCGCTTTTGGGACGTGCGACGTAGCGCTTGTGCTGCAGGCCGACCCCCCGGACGGCCTTAACGTTTTCCTGTCCAGAACCTTATTTCGTCATTCTTGTGACTTTCCTCTCCGTTTGATCCCCACGTCACAGGGATTGGCTCTGTGCGTAGGACGGAGAGCAGTGGGCGACTCCTTGTGAGTATGTGAGAGTCCAGGTGGTTTCGGCTCCTGAGTTTACAAGTAATGCATTCGATTCAGGCGTTTAGCAGACTCTCTTGTTCTGGGCTAATGACAAAATGGTGTGCCTAAAGTTCTGCACAAAGGACAGAGGTGATTTCAAGTAATCAGCAGCACAGCCAATGGCCATAGTTAGTATATAAACATAAAGCATAAGTTACGTGTCATAGTATCTGCACCAGGACACTTAGGACGTAGTCCTTCAAGTAGCCAATGGCTTTGAGGGTTTAGTGTTAGAGGATACCCATAATGCTTGCTTAATTGAAAGGTTGTTTAATCACTGGCTGTTGATTAAAATGTTGAAATATACTTTCACACACAAATTAAGTGACTGGTCCATTCAACCTGCATCCGTCAAGATGGAATCTAATTCAAAAACCAACTGCCGTCGAGCTGACGTACAGCAGTTTGAGCGGTGTGTTCGGTGCTTCCCATTGGCGGTCTGTTTCCGCGGTTACTGTTAATCTCCGGGCAAAGGCACTTTGCTCGGGCCTTTAATCTCCGGCCGGGTCTCGGGTCTGGGGGGGGGGCGGGGGGGGCGGCGTCGCTAAACGGATTAAACAGGCGCTCCGCGGCGGGTCTAACGAGATGCTCGAGCCTCGGCGCGGGGAAGAAAAAAAAAAAACCGCTGCGCCGCGCGGAATTCCGGCGGGATTTGCGGAAAACCGGACCTCCGGCGTGCTGCCCCCCCCTACCCCCCAACCCCCCCCTACAGCAACCCACCCCCCACCCCCGTCCTCCAGCAGCACGCTCAGAGACACGTATGTGGTTGCGTGTTCTGTGAGGAAGAAGGAAAGAAAAGACACGCTTTGTGTGGTTTGTTGGGAGCACCCCCCCCGCCCCCATTTGGCTGTCTGTGTGTTATGGTTAATGAAGCGGACGCGAGAGGAGAGAGAGACACACACACACACACACACACACACGACACACACAGAGGGAGAGGGAGTGAGAGAGAGAGAGATGGAGACACACACACACACAGAGGGAGAGGGAGTGAGAGAGAGAGTGATGGAGACACACACACACACAGAGGGAGATGTGTTTGACACTTTAAACCGGTGAAGTATTTAGCTGTTGATCCAGCAGATCATGGGGATGGAAACACGGCGCGTGCTTAAACTTCTGCCTCGACGCGTCGCTGTTTACATTCCCTCTGAAGAGGTCATTTCTCAAAATCCTTGCTGACTCGTGGAAAACTCGGGGAGGTAAATTTTTGGGGGCTGCAGTCGGACGTACGTACACTGCATCGCGGGCCCGTCCTGCGGGTCGTATTTCTCCCAGAAGCCTCAGGTGGCCTTCCAGGGGAATGTAAACAGTCTCTCTTACGAGCAGCAGAGAGCCTTGTTTTGTTTGATGGGCTCTGGTTGGGAAAGGGGAACACGCTCTCTTTTCGATTCGCCGCGATTTCTCTGAGTGTGGTCCCCCCCCCCCCCCCCCCCATAAAATCCGGGCATGGAATAGAGTGGCGCAATTCCCAAGTACGTGCAAGAATTCCCGAGTACGTGCGGAATTCCAGAGTACGCGCGGAATTCCAGAGTACGCACAGAATTCCACAGTATGCGCAAGCTTCTCTTTTCCCCCGTCTGGTAAATGGTAAATGGACTGCATTTATATAGCGCTTTACAATTGATGCCTCTCATTCGCCAGAGCAGTTAGGGGTTAGGGGTTAGGTGTCTTGCTCAAGGACACCCTCCGACTGCCAGACAATCGGTCTTGCCTCCTGAGCTATGTCGCTGTCTGTTACCTGAAAGGTTGTTCGGGCAGCCGTACGCGTGTTTTAAGTGTTCCGTCAGACCTGCACCTTGACCGAGATCACGCAGACATGGTCTGGAATGTGGGTTACACACACACACCGGGCCTCGGGTCTGGTGAAAGCCGCGGCGTACGCTAGGCCCCAGATGTGCTACGTCCGCCGGCTGACTCCTCACGGTGGAGAACGAGACAGGAAGCAGCCGGTCTCTTCTGTGAAGGTGTCGGAAAAAAACCGCGTCCGACCGCAGAAACTCAGTTTTTCAAACCATCGACTCTCAGGGAGTATTTATCGGTGGACCTACAGTGTCTATGGTTACAATGCATTCCTGGTTATTCACACACAATATTACATATTGTTCTTATACCACTGGATTAATTTAGATGTTATTCAACAATGAATCATAATTCATACATTATTACATATAACATTTGTTTAATACTGCTGCTTTAGCTAAGTATTAATATTATAAAATGACATAGCAGTGCTACTACATATGCTGTGGTAATTGAAGTTGTATAAATTATTTGTGACCTAGCTGTGTTGCCAAGACTTCATTATTGTGCATTATTGTCCCATTAGATGTGCAGTATTGCATTTCCCTGTTTTCCCTACAAATCGTCTGCAGAAAACCAGTGTAATAAACAAATAAATATGCATCCGTGTTTTAACATTTTCCTGTTTCCTGTTAACAAAATTCTGGAGAAAGCTCAAAATGTATTTGATTGCCCTAGACATATCTAATAATATGAAATTCAATACCCAGCGGTTGTTGCAAATAATGAATTGACTTTTTATTGACTGTACGCGCAGCCTTATGAATCGTTAGCCTAAATGTTCGGTGCGTCCCAGTGCTGCACTTGACCTTGCGTGACCCGACAGATTGTTCTCGTCTAACGAGCCAATCAAACGCGGACAAGCCCGATTGGTGCCTTGAGAGGAAGAAGGCATCCGATTAACTTCTGTCCGTTTGTGGCATTCCTCGGCGTGTTCCTAAGAGGGAAATGGATATCTTTGCTCGTAATGGCCGCTGTCTCCGACCGTCCCCACCTCAGCCAGCACTCTCCTGTACCCTCAGCTGAGCGGATTTGTGTCGGGGGGAGATGGCTCTAATGGCTACGTAATGGGATCAGCTGATAAATAGACCTAGATGTTCGGCTACCGGCCGTAAGTAGCAGCAATAGAAATCATGTCCGCTCCAACCTTGGGGGACTTGGGGGGCACGTTTAAAAATCGTTCTGACCTGTGTACTGTATATCCACCCCCTCCTCCCACCCCCCCACCTCCCCCTAACACAGCATAATGCCCTGTGTAAAAAAAAAAAAACAACTATAGCAGAGTCATTTTTTATTTATTTTTTTTACGGTGTTAGCGTATATTTTAATCAGCGCGGACTCTCTCTCTCTCTCTCTCTCTCTCTCTCTCTCTCTCTCTCTCTCTCTCTCTCTCTCTGTTTCCCGCCGTCTCCAGGGTGCGCTTCGCTCAAAATCGCGTCTTATTATCGCCCTGATTTATGGCGCCAGTCGCGCGGATAGCCGGGCGCTGAGCCTGCAGCTAATGCTAACTTACGGGGGGGATGCTATCAGTTAGCGCTAGCCGCCGGCTCAGCGCGTGGCTGTAAATTGCAATGCTGTGTGCTATATGACACTGTGGCGGAGCACAAGATGTATGTAGTGTTGTAGATAAAAAAAGGCGAAAAAAAAATTTCCTCTTTATTTTTTTTTCCCCTCCGACTGCATTCCCCTAGAAGTTGCCAGTCACACACACACCAGGAGGAAGCAGTATTTTATCATTGTGTTTTGAAAAAAAAAACAATAATAAATAGAATGCAAAGAAATAGGCCGTTTCTCTATATCATTTTAATATGGACAAAAAGTTTTGTCCTTAGGCGAATCCCCAGGGACTGGGGTGAATGAGGAGGCCCGCTCTGGTTGAGGCATTACTCGCGCGAGGTACCAACCGCGGTGGAGCGAGATTGAGCTCGGGGAGGAGGGTGGCGTGGGGGCGGGGTGGGGGGTGGGGGGTGGGGGGGTATGGAGGTCTCTGACAGAGATTAAGGAGTTGAAAGAATTGTTTTTGACAGGCCTTGCCGAGGACAGGTGAGCTGAGGTCCTTAGTCAAGCGTGGCGTCTTCGCCTGGCTGACTCCACCTGAAGCACACTGGGGGGAGGGAGGGCGGGGGGGGCAGGGGGGGCAGCGTGGGGGGCCCGAGCTTGATGTGGGGTGTCAGAGAAACCGCTGGAATCGTATTCTGCTGAATAAAAATATATATTTGAAGACGTGTCTGAGCACGGCGGTGGCAGGTAGGGGGCGACCTCCCAACAATGCTTTTGGGGGTGTGGCCTCTTGCTTGACTGCCCCCCCAATGCCAATCGCTCAACCTGGGGGGGGGGCCGTCGTTCTTCATTTCATACCTCCGCACCAGCGGCCAGCATTTCCCCTCCCCTCCCCTCCCCTCCCCTCCTCTCCCCTCCCCAAAAAAAAAAGTCATCTCGGCTCGTTCATGTTTTATGAGTTTCTCGGCGGAAAGAGAAATGGTTACGCCAGGACTGGGCCGCACGTTTTTTTAGGTGTAGTCGTATCCTGCAATGCTCGATTTTTCGTTACGAGATTCTGTGTGTTACGTCCATAGCGGAGGCGTTCAGACGTTAAAAGCTTCTAAACAGCGTGTTTGGAACAAGCGGTTAAAGTCGGCGACCAGATTCAGGGCCCGGGTTGGGCTCCAGTCTAAAAGCCGGAGGTCTACGTTGATAGGTTGATATGCGTGATGGTGACATGCTGTGTCGTAATATTTCATGCTTTTGTTCGGGCGAAATTGCTATCTATATGTTTTATCGATATTCTAGACTCTGGGCTCAGGAAGCAATTCTCTCGTTTTTTTACAATCAAGGCCCCTCCCCCGTGAAGGTGCCGCTAAAACCCGCGACGACGAGTCGCTGAGCGTTTTGCGAACGAGGATGTTTGTCGTTCCCCGTAGCCAATAAAATCGGCCGTAGCGGAGCTTATCGGACGGTTGGTTGGTCGGCGCCGTCGAACGGCGTCCTCGCCCCCGCCCCCCGCCCATCCCATCGCCCCGTTTATCTCGTAACCGCCAATGAGGGAACTTCGCTCGGAGACGGCGGTATGGCGGTATGGCGGTGCGGGCGTGGGGGGGGCGGGGGGGGGGGGATAAAAAGAAAAAATATCTTTGGAGATTCACGATAGGGGGTTATTGCCGGTGGCGGTAAGCGGGGAGGGGAAGCGGCGGAGGCAATATAATTGATATCTGTCTCTTTAACAGGTCTCCTCTTTCCTGTTAGGACCTCTCTTCCCCCCCGCCCCCCCCCCGCTTCTCCCGCGCCCCGCACAGCAGCCGTATCAAAACTCATTTCCTTTCGTCGTGTCGCCTCTCATCCCTTTAATGGCTTCGGCTGGAGGAATTTAACCGCGCCGGGGCCGGGGCGGCGGGGACCGGGCGTCGCCCGGGTCAAAGCCGCCCTTTCAAAATCGCCGCAATTTCCAAACCGTCAAATCCGCTCGTAACGTCTCAGAGTTTTATTGGTAAATTTAACTCTTTCGTCGTCCTTACCGGTACTGGTCTTTCTTCTTTTCAGAAATACACAGTTGTGATAGATTTGGAATATGTGTTAATGAATATGTGTTTCTAGGATTTTATTTAGTATTATTTATTTGCTGGAACCGTGTTTTTTGTGCAGAGCCACTGTAAGTACGCAGATGTGCTGTATTTCGCGAAGTTCACACTTATCCAGATGTGCCTCTTAGCTCACCTCGCTCGTTCATGGGAAACTCCAAACCTCTGAACCGTTTCCCCCCCTCCGCTCCGGTCCACCGGGAGCCTTGTTCTGGATGTGTGCTCTCGCCAGCATTACGGTTTGATTTTTAATGCGACGCGACCGCGCCTTCGTACGTCTTTACAATCACTTCAAGACGACGACCGTCTCCCCCCCCCCCCGTCTGCCAATTACGGGGCTTCCTGGGGGGGGCACGCTAATCTGCGACAAGCTGTTTTACTTCTGGTTGCCGTGACGTCGTGCATGTCTCTCTCTCTCGAAAATTTTTTGGGGGACACCCACGGCTTTATTAACTCGAGAGATTGACAGGTGAGCCTTGGGGGGTTAGGGTTAGGGTTAGGGTTAGAGGGGGGGAGGAGGAGGTGGAGGTGGCCGCTGTGTGTCACTGCCGGGGCGGTTCGACGCGTTGACGGGACTCGCCAGAGCGCTGGATCTCCCCGCCCCTTCCTGTCCGGCGAGCGGCGAGGCGGTGACAGCCGTTTAGTCCGAGCGGCGCGGCGGGAGGACTCCACAGCTGTGGAATTATTCACAGAGTCTTCCTCCGCCCTTCCTCCGCCCGGCGCGGCGTGGTGCCTCGGGGATGGCGGCTTTTAAGCAGTTATCGACCGCGCATTCGCTATCGATTTTTAAAATATATATATATAAATAAATAAAGTGGGTCGAACTCCCTCCGGCCGAGTCAAGTGACCCCGTCAAGCCTTGCGCGCATTGGCTGACTCCCCCCCACCCCCCCCTTAGGTGAACTTTGACCTTTTCCGGCGCGTTTCGCAGACGCGAGGTGCTCGGCGGCGAGCCGATCGCTCGTTAAAGAGCCCGCAGCGAGACTTGCGCTGTCAGCGACTCTCGACCGGCGAGGGGGGGGGGGGGGGGGGGGGATGGGGGGGACGCTAACAGATGCTCCGTCAGCCAGTTGGCGGTTTTAATTTACTTGTCATCCTGGGTGACGGGGAGCCGATGGAAGCCCTTCGCCTCGCCAGGAGGAAGGCTCGGCGCGTTCCTGCCTCGCCCTCGCGCCCGCGACGGAACGCAGGCGGGACGGAAAACGGCGGAATTCCACTCCTCCGCTTTCACACTGCCGTCCTGGCGGGGTTTACGCACGCAGTGCAGGGAGGAGGGGTTACGCTCGGCTTCTTAAACCCGAACGTCTCCGCCCGCGTTTATGAATAGTTTATAAATATTTCTGCTTTTGGCTTTGGCGGAAATATAAATCCCCTTTAAAAGACGGGACGTGCTGGCGTTCGCCTGGCCCGCTTACACGCGAAGGACAGTTTCGAGGATCGGAATTCTTTTCCATTTCGTTATTGTTGTTGCTTGCTATGCACGCCGTGTTACTGCATTCAGACGCGAGCACTGGCCTCTTCCTTTTAAAATCTTTTTGTTTAAATTGTAAGGTTTTTTTACGATTCTCAAGGTGAGCTGAGAAGGCATTGTCTGTTTCTGTCGGCTTGCCAGCATGTAATTTACTGGGCAACAGGCTCTCCGGTTTTTTGTGAGTTCCAGCAGCGATGTGGAATATTAATTCAGACACTCGCGTCTAATATGAGCTGAAGTGATGGCGAGCTTTTGGGGGCGGAGGCGCCGATCCTGGGGTTAAAGGTCAGTGACCCGGAAACGATTTCGTTCTGTTCTGTGAACCTGACACCTGTGCTCACGTCTCATCGGGAGTAGCGTCTGAAAATCTACGAGATTGGACGCGACAGTTTCTGCGTTACCCTCCTCTCCTCTGTACGTCCATGCTTTTTCTGACATTTGTTGGCATTGGCAACCTTTCTTTTGAAAAGAAGAGCGAACAGCCCGCCTTCCTTAAATATAATTTTTCAGTTTATTCAGACGGAGGGACAGCAGAGAGGGTTACAGACACACCCGCCTTCCTTAAATATATTATTTTTTTTACAGTTTATTCAGACAGAGGGACGGCAGAGAGGGTTACAGACACAGCATACGGTCTCCCTGCGGTGGTATTTTTAACAGATTTGTTCGTCATTTCTTGATGCGGACCATCCGGCGTACTGGACCGGACATTTTCCACAGCCGTTACATTACACTGTATTTATTTAGCAGACGCTCTTATCCGGAGCGACTCACACAACTTGCAACGCGGGTTAAGTTTCTTGCTCAAGGGTACAACGGCAGCTGTGCTACCCGGGAATCGAACCCGTGACCTTTCGGTTGCAAAACCAGTTCCTTACCCATTATACTACACAACCTTTGATGTCACCTCGACTTGCCGAAGCGCCAGCAAACCGCCAGACAGAATAAGGAGTGTAGAAGGGGAAGAAAAAGAAGAAGAAGAAGAAAAAACAACAAAACAAAATGGAGGAGGACAAAAAAACCCAGGCCAGGATCCCTGATGCCTGTCGTGTCTTTCATTGCGTGGTGAATGTCCACCGGCAGGCAATCGAGTGCAGATGGGGACGGGGCTGGGTAAGAGCGCAGTCATGCTGGGGGGGGGGGGGGCGGGCTGGGCGGGGCAGGCCTGTTACGGTTACGCGAGAAGCCCATTAAATGGCGGTAAATCACACGTGCGCTCGCCGGACCCCCCCCCACCACCGCCGACCGCCGTCGCACTGCACCGCGGCCGGCCTCATCAGGGCGGTAAAACAAAAGCCCATCACACGCCAGACGGGCGTGCGAGAGGAGGAGAGGGAGGAGAGGGAGGAGAGGGAGGGGGGGAATGAAAGGGAAGAACGAGAGAGGAGAGAACATTCTAAATCATCTGTGGCTCAGAGGGAGGTGACAGAGGCTTTTGAAGAGGTCAGGCTGAGGTGGAGTGGCGACGGGGGGGGCGGGGTGTTGGGGGGTGGAGGGGAGGGGTTGGCGGGCGTGGTGGGGGGGTTGGCGGGCGTGGTGGGTGGCAGTGCCTGGCCCCACGCAGGCCGGTTGGTGCCCCACTGTGGAATGCAGGCTGTTGTTTAAACCGATCGCTCTGCACAGTGGTACAGTGACAGCGAGATTCACTGTGCAGGATCTGAGAGATGGGGTGAGGAGTGGCACCAGGGGGAGGGGGCACACATACACACACATACACACATATACACACATGTACACACCCACATACACCTGCACACACACGCGCACCTGCACACATAACACACACACACACACACACACACAAACACATTATCGTTGTTATTGTTATTAATACTATTTTTATTGCACATATTTGAACTATCATTGTTTACGTCGTTGTTTTACAGAATAGTGTGAAGTATTATGTTGTGTGTGTCTGTGTGTGTGTTTGTGTGCACGCGTGTGCGTGTGCGTGCTAGGTCTGTGTCTTAATATCAGTGCTGTTGCTGTGCACCATCTCTGCAGTGCACCCTGCTGGCAGAAGCTGTAATTGCAGCGTGAAGAGCCCAGAGCAGCAGCTCAGGAAAACAGCCTCTTGCTGGACTCCTGAGCTCAAGGCCCTGCTGTGCCTTGCGTGAGCAGTATTTCAGTCCTGGCTGCAATCATCGCCAGACGCAAGCCTGCATTCGTTTCGGTCTTTTGTGTCGTTTAAATGCCGTAATTACAGGGGGCTGCCCTGAGGCTCGTCACCGCTCGTCAGAGGGTCAGCTGCGGCGTCAGACGCTGCGTACGCAACCCAGCAGGCCGCTTAGACCGGCTTTTTAAAGAGCGGTACGCTCACGCTGCATCATGATCAGCGGCGTGTGCCGATCCCCCACAAACAAGACCGGCTCCGTGCCGCGAGCTCACCTGTGGCTGGTGCTGTGGTTCCAGGTGGCTTTCCCCCATTCACCGTGAGGCACTTTTAAGTAGCATAGCATAATAGCATAATATAACATAACGTAGCATTGCATAGCATAGCATAACGTAACACGCTGTAACATAACATAACGTGAAGTAACATAACATACTGTGACACAACATAACATGACATGACATAGCATGAGATGACCTGACATGACATAAAGCATAAAGCTGAGAACAGCCATTCAGCCCAGCACTGTTCGCCATTTTCTTACCGCTAAGGGGCACCTTGTGCTCACCGTTCACCTACAAACTAGGTTTTTAAGATCAATGTGTCAAGAGTAAGTTGAAACCCCCCAGAGTTTCTGCCTCTACTACAGTTTTACAAAACAGGGCAATACAATTGCAATCATAAGCATTATGTTAATAATTTTATTATTGATCTCACCACAGTAGAACAGTCTTGTTGCGTTGGCAGTTTTGTGACAGGTCGTTGCAGGCGGTGTTGGGTTCAACACATACCCCATCTCAGTTGTGATCCTCGGGGAGGGGGTGAGTGGTTGCCAGTTCGAGTCAGGTGACCCAGATCGAAGTGCTGATGAGGCAGACGGCACTGTCACCCCTCTGAGACCCTGGTCCTAATGACAGGCAGCCTCTCATTAACCTTTTCCCTACTCTCCTGATTGGCCAACCACACCAGCCAATCAGGAGCTCTGATACACAGCCACTGGTAAAACACCCCAACCCCACCAGCCAATCAGGAGCTCTTATACACTGCCACTGCCAATACACCCAACTGGTCTTCTATTACCAGAGGGAGCTGTAAGCCTTGGCATTTTATTTTCCTTATTTCCTTTTTCTTTCTTTCTTATGTTCATTTTTATTCGCTCAAAACCGCATTTCATCCTCTGAGGGACATGCAGCCCATTTCGACGGAAAATATTTGAAAAGTGTCGACGCGTATTACCGTAATATATGTTACCACAACACATTATCGCATGTGTGTTTGTGTGTCTATAAATAATATGTGCTATACGGCGAGAAGTAATAGCGGTAATGTGCAATTATATCGGCAGTGTAACAGCTGGAAACGCATAATATTCAATTCAAGCGCAACAATAACATGTTTTCAGCATCGAAAGCCCTGGAGGACTTAATATCAATTTACGCCTGGTTTACATAGCTGCCTTTCGCCGCTATTATCTCCGTGGAAACGGGGCGCGCGCGTGCGGCGTATGCGTTTGTCGATCGCGCGGGACAGACGTGTGGGGGGGGGGGCGGTCCCGTCTAAAACTGCCCCCCCTGTAACAGCCCCAGAGGTGCAGCTCTGCTGCCGTGTGTGAGCTCCTCCTAATGCCTGCTCTGAGACGCGGGGGGGGTCCCAGAATAGCATTCGTATCGGGACTGTGTGTCTACATGTCTACAGCGTAATCCATAACACCGTGTCTGACTTGCTAAGGGGAGTCGCTCGATAAACCCCCCCCTCCCCAACCCCGCCTGCCCCCCCCCAGGGGTTTCTTTGGTGTTCTCACACGGGTCTTCGTGACTGTTCACAACTTCTCAGGATTACTTTAAACCATGTATTTTCTAGTTTTTATTTTATTTTGTGCACTAAATATAATAAATCGTAGTTTTCACAGAGCGCCGCTCCACTGTGGCAGCAGTGCATACTGGACGGAGCGCGTATGTATGCCGTGTCAGGTGCTATATGACTCGTAGACAGGGCACGGACGCAGTGCTCGCGCTGCGCGGCGCGTATCGCGGAGGATGACGCAGCACCGAGTTCGCGCGCCCGGGAGGCCCGTGTTACGGCGGCACTCCCATAATGAGGCTCGCGGTACGCGCCGGCACGTCCGTGCCGGGTTTATTAGCGCCCGGTCTTCCGCGGGGTTAGCTCGTCGCGGCGCGGCGCGGCGATGCGCGCGGTATTAAGAACCGTGCATTACCATATAAATTAAAGAGGAACTTCATATAAATGCACTTATTACCATAATCCTGTTTTTTTTTCTTTTCTATTCGCACCTCGGTGCGGGGTAATGTATGTACACATCCGCCACCTTAATTAAGCGCCGATTTCTTTCTTTCCCTTTTGAGTACCGCCCCGTACAGCACCTCGCGGAAGCCTGTTTTCCAAAATATTTATGCATCATCGCTGTCCTTCCCCTTGGTCTCTATTTTCGAGCGAAGAGGTGTGCCGGTGTAAAACTTGTTTTTTGTTTTGTTTTTTTTTTTTGGTGAGAAGTCAACTAGTTCACTACAGTGAGCTGGAACTGTGATGACATCATCGAAATGGGCCGTTTTCATTGGCTGCCGATTGGAGGGCCCTTTTCATGGGGGGGGGGGGGTCAGGGTGTCTGACACACTGTATTATGCTATTCTGCTCACTCGCACGCACGCACACACACACACACACACACACTCACACACACACACACTCTCACACACACACACACACACACACACACACACTCTCTCAGACACACACACGCAGACACACACATAATGCGGTGTCCTGGTCCTTGCTTGTTCCAGGGCAGTCCTGGTTTGCCACAGGGCAGTTAGGGAGGAGACAGAGGCTTTTCACGACAAGCCGCATGTCTCCATCTCGTTAGGCGCGTGACATCATCAGCCCGTTCCCCACGGCCCCCTCCAGCGGGGCTTCGGGTCGCCCCTGACCCACAGCCCGCTTCCGGAGAGAGCGAGCGACCAACTCGTGTTCCTCACTTCCTGGGAAAGTGCTGTGGATGGGCCCGGGACAGGCTGCCCGTTCTTTCGATAACGCCCCCTTCCCCCCGTGAGGATCGGTCTGCACCCTCTCACCCACTGACCGAGGTCTCCTCCTGCCAGCCTTGACGCGTCAGCGTTACTCCAGAGATGACCGAGTCTCTGTGAGCCGGGCCACTTCTTTCCGCTTCCTCGTGGAATCGCTGCTTTAGTTCGCTGTGCGAGAGTTAATCAGCTGAGCAGCGAGCGAAAGTGTTTGCCATCTTTCTGCCGCTAATTAGTTGTTTATAGCCCAAGGACGCAAACATGATTTTATTCCGTTTCCCACAGGGAGTAGCATGGGCAGGCTAGCAAACAGAGGGAAGGGGAGAGTTTCGGGTTTTTATCTCAGCCGCGGTATGTAGGGCAGGCATCTACAAAACTAATTTAGGAATTACCCGGGTCCTCCGGTCCGCTGGGGAATCACATGACGATAACGTGAGACACTCAAGGTGTGTTGGGCTACAGACTCAGCATTGTTACAGCGTTCTTGGGAGATCTCTTGCCATTTTTGCGCAAATTCAATTCCTTTTTGCCTCACGTTTTGGTCAGGGCATCCTGGTGGAACACGAGAACTCCACGGGTCCATTGTTTTCTAGAATCGCCACTTATGACATCATAATCAGTCACATGACCGGCGGCAGATGGCATTTTTGTTCCTTTTTCCAATCTCACTAGCGACTAGAACATAATACAGTTTGCATTTGTTTTGGCCCTGTGGGCTTGAATGAATTGTGCTGTACCGTTTTGTGCAGGGGGGGGGGGGGGGGGCGAGGTGGTAGTGTGTCCGGTAATGGGCCCAGGTTACAGAAGCTTTCTTCTGAATCTGAATTCATTTTGAGCGGTAACGGTTTCGGGAAAGGGCCAGATTTACTGGGCTCATTTGCAGTGTCCGCTGCCGTGTCCCATCTAAGTGGATTGTAATAGGACTCTGAGCACACTGCTTTCCTGTCCGTGCCGTGATTCGTCGAAGCTCGGGCGAATGAAATCTCTCTCTCTCTCTTTTTAAGAGGCCACTGCGCTCTCGTAAGCGCTAAGCACAGCTGCTCCGTCTGACTGTCGGATCAGAGAAAATCGGGAACGCGATTCACGTAAAACGTAACCGAGAGTGTAATATTCCTTCCGGTTTCCAGGACTGCTTCGACCGACCCGACGGGCGCGGCTTCTCGTAACTTTTACGACATAATCTGATGTATCACAAAATGAGAGGTGCGGGGGGCTAGCACTTTAGCAGCGTTTAGCCAACCGCCTCCGATCTTCACTGCAAATGCCACGGACCCATTTTGACAAGGAGATGAGTTAATGGGTGTTCCCAGTCAAAATGGTTTGGCCTTTCACCGTATATCACTGGTCATATAGATAACAATGCATATATATATATATATATGTGCGCATTTATTGGGGGTATGTTTGATTTTCTGTCCTGAGGGGAATCGTAGAGATTCGCTGTGTATGGGAGCGCTAGGTGAGGTGGTGGTGTGTGGGGGGGGGGGGGGGGGGATGAGATATGAAGCTGTCTGCGGGCCACAGTGTGGAAAGGTGTGAAGTGGGAATGTCTCTCCTGGGGGGGTCCGCCGGTCTTCGGGGAGTGGGTGGGGGGCCGGGGGCGGGCTGGGGGGGGGGTGGCCGCGGTCCGTTGGGATGATGGATGGGGGGGGGGGGCGGTCTCGCAGACGAGCCCCCGCTCGCTGCAGGGCCTGCAGGCAGCGGCGGGGACGGCCGCTGCTGACGGAGGAGCAGGCCGGCTGGATTAATGGGACACCGCACTGAATGATGGGAAGGCTCAGGGAAAGGGCCGCTTCAATTCGTCTCTCCCATTCGGTATTTACGCCGCTGACAGGGAGATAGAGAAAACAGGAATTTCTATTATCGGCTCGAAACATGCACACGCGCGCACACACTCACGCGCACACGTACACACACACACACACACACACACTCACACAGGTCTGTTTCCCCACTCTGTCTTCCCTAATTCATTTTTACACACAGCGTGTCATACGTCAAGGGGCTGTTTTGGTTGCTGCTCTCGCCGGTTTTGACAGCCGAATAGCACATATTTGCATTATATTTGTTTTTTGTTACCTGCCAGCGGCTGCAGAATGCTTTAATAGAGACGGAAGAGGGTGGGGGGGGTGGGGGGTTTGAAAGCGGTTCTGTCGTCCCCCCCCTCTCAGCTCAGGATGGGATATGAGGACTGTTTAAAATGCAGCGATGGTTTCTGTTTGCCCGTCGCCGTCGTCGTGGTCGTCGTGTTTCATATGAGGCAGGCCGCCTCCCCCTCGCCGCTCGCCGCTCGCCCTGGTAAATTCACGGCGGTGTTTCCCGCCGGCTCATGAAGAGCTTAAAGAGGGCTTCTTTTTTTACGAGCGGCCCCCCCTGGAGCGCCGCAGCCAAAGTGGAGCCATTTTGTTAGGACTACAGTGTGTGACATAATTCTGAAAGTACAGCCCAACCCCCCTCCCCCCCCCACCCTACTCTACCCTGGCACACACAAACACACACACACACACATAAACACACCTATTCTTTTCTCTTAGACTCTTAGGCACACACGCACATACTGCTAAGCACGCACATTCATATAGCTACACACACATAGAATACACACACGCACATACAGCTGGGCGTACACACTCGTATAGATACACACACACACAAAACACACACACGCACATACAGCTAGGCGTACACACTCGTATAGATACACTCACAAAAAGCATACACGCACATACAGCTAGACACACTCATATAGATATACACATGTGCATTCAGCTAGACACACACACTCATATAGATACACGCACACACACACACACACCACACACACACTCCCAGGGGGCCCATTGGAAGCATTTAGCTGGCTCCGGTGTCTGTACCACATATCCCAGTCTCCCCTGTTCAGTTAAGGTGGGGAGGAAGGGAGGGGAGTTGAAATTGATCACCATTAATTATAGATGAAACGCACGCCATGCTAATGGGACATACAGCTGTTTTAATTATTGATGGCGTGACTGACGGTGTCATTGTTTTCCGCCCTGTGCCCCCCCCCGGAGGGGGTCCTGCTCGCTTTGACATTCAGTGACGCACGGGCACGCGTGTCCTTTCACCAAACCAATATCACACGGCAAATATGGCAAATATGACTAATACACAAACACGCTACAGGAGATGTACAGCAGAGAACGTCGAAACACGGAGGCTGAAACATGCTTTGTCTTCACTGTCCGTCATAAAGGGTTGAACAGGAACTGCCACGGTACCTACGATATCATTTTTTTTTTAATGCGGCCCCCTGTCTTTCTATTTTTATGATCACTTTGAGCCGCCTACTTGTTGAATTTATTTAGTTTGGTCACTTTCCTTTAATGTACGTCAAGCACCAAAATGTTTACCAGCTCCCATCTCACCTGAGTCATTTTTGCTGCAGTCGAGCGATTTTTGGTTTTGAGTTTTTTTTTTTTGCATACATTTAATCTGCTAGTTCGTACAGTAGTTTTGCAGATGCTGTCACATAGTTAACACTGATTAGCATTTTTCATAACAGTATGGACGTACGTACACCGCAGACTGCATGGCTAGCATGCATTGACCTGTTTTTCCTGTAATGGACTTTTCTGAGCGATTCCTGAAAATGGCATTTTTTACATTAACGGTATTTATGCGGTAGTCTGCAGTGCAAATAGCACACGCCACGAAAATGACCTTTAAAAGATTTGCGGTGAAAATGCCGTTTTCCTACCTAACGCTTCCTCTTTGTTGCAGAACAACCCTAATGGACTTTTTAGAGGTAATTTGTTTATCATATAAAGCATGGACCCTGCTTATAATGGGTTTCGAACTTTTTTTTTTTCCTTCGTCCTCTATCGTTGAATGGCGGTTTCTCAACAACCGTCAGCTTCTATTTCAAATAAAAATCTTTTTTTTTCCGTTTTGTTTCAAAACGTAAACTTAGTCTGTCTCAAAGTTAGTAAAACAATATAGTGAATAAATAAAATAATTAGATTTACAATTAAGAAATTTAAGAAATTAAATTGCAGTAGGGATTTCAAAAAACCCGTTTGAAACCCTTTTTTAACAGTGTGTTTTAGGTGGCACTGCAGATGTTGTACTCAAATACTTATTTAATAGCATTTAACAAATTTAACTGAACTAGCCGGTAATGAAATTCCCCTCCTAAACTCCTAAGACCCAGTCATTCATTTTTGTCCCCAGTAGGGGAATTAGTCTCTGGTCTTAATCTCAAGAAGTGTCTTTTAAATGCTGAAACCTACACTACAAGGGACGTTCAATATAAATAGAACACGTAATATAAATATATATTTTTAAAAATGCTAACTGCAGCACTTAACCTCATATGCAAATCAGTGCATGTTGACATCATAAATATGCAAATTATCATTATGATGTCATTTAGAAACTTTCTGAGCATCCATCCATTGTATGCTTCCTGTAGGGAAAGAGTTGGCAGCTGTGCTGTTTAGTCTCAGGTGACCTGGCTGCATCCGGTGTGCAGGTAGGAGGCAGTTACACTCAATCGCACCGGCGGGCCGGATACACTGGGGCCGCCCGGCCAACACCGTAATTGAGTGAAAGCGAGAGGAGTTTTCAAAGGTAACGCAATTACCGATCCCAGCTGTTTACATCAGACTCCCTGTTAGAGCTCGGCCAGCGCGCTCGAGCCAACCCTCGTCGGGGGGGGGGACTGCTGAGCAGGCTGTCGATTAAACAAGGGTAGCGAACTGACGGCAGTATGGCTCGGAGGGGGAATCGGGTCCTGTTGCAGTCAATATAAGTACATTGAATAACGGAGCGGGAGTTGAAGCTGCTCGGCTAATTTGAAGAGACTTGGTACTCCCCCGGTGCATGTTGTTGTAGAGCGCGAGAATAAAATAAAGGGCATTCGGCTGTCGTGATGCATCTCCCGTGGGGCTTTCTGCAATCTGTCATTGTATTTCACCTCCCCCCCCCCAACTCCCCTTTCCCTCAGTGTTAAGGTTTCCCTGTCTAGGAGGGCGGCTTAGCAGGAACTCAGGAGAATCAGCGGTGCGGGATTGAGGCCTTGAGCGGACCGGGGTCGGGCCGACGCTAACGGTAATGCTAATGTTAGCGCGAGTGCTAGCATTAGCGCCAGTCACGCCAGTTAGGGCCCGTTCTGCGGTTAGCGCTATCGCTAGTAGAAGTGCTAGTGTCAATGTAAGAGCCCAGTGCTAGTGCCGGTGTTAGCGTTTGTGGCGTTTTCGATACCATGTGATCCTCGTCAAAGCCACCCCCCCCCGCCCCCCCCATTCCCCTGATCCGTGGTGCTGACCTGTAATCTTCAGCGGGCAGAAACTGCGAGTACGTCTCCGCGGGACGGCATTTGTTTGCCTTTTTTTGGAAATGGCAAAGCTGCGATAATCCTCGCCATTGGACACGGAGCTGTTTGGGCTCAGCACGCGGAGAGAGGGAAAAGATTATTATTTTTTTTTTTTTTTTTCCAGCGGCTCTCGCTGATTACATTGAGACGCAACTTGGGGGGGGGGTGTGGGGTGAGGGGGGTGGGGAGGGGGGGCATGGGCTGGGGCATCACAAGGCCTTCTGCTGATGCTGGCATACATGAATGATTAGTTCCTGTTTTGATCCACTTCCTCTGAAGTGCGTGCGCTGGTTTCCTGTCAGTCCCGGGGCTAAGCGTCGCCGCAGCCCGCCCCACCGCGGGCTCTCTGGCGATTAATCCCCCCTGATTGGCCGGAGATTTACCTCAGCTGGCGTCCCGGGGTTTAAATCAGTCCTGATTAGAGGGGGGGGGGTGAGAATGGAGAAGCCGGCGGTGTTACTGGCCCTCGAGGACCAGATTTGAGTGTCCCTGCTCCCTGCTCTGCGGCCGATTATGAGCTTCCCCCGGCGGGGAATGCTGGCGCCCGCTAGCTCTGCGCCGCGAGGACGTGGCTGCGCTGAGCGCTGTCGTTTTAGCCGGATGCGCCACCCGCCAGCCTCAGGTTGCACGTTGCTGTGTTCTCTGGTCTCTGGGCAGTCTTAACGGATGGTGCGCACACAGCCACACTGAATTGAAACGGTTTGCTTTTCGACCAATCGAACGGGCCCGAGATGTTACGATTCCTCTCGTTTTTGTTTGCCAGTCGCCGACCGCATCACTAAGTCGTCTGTGTTCACATGGGTTTCCTCCAGGTGCTGTCCAGTTTCCTGTCACGGTCCAATGACACGCAGGCTCCAGGGCTCACTGGCAGAGGGGATGTCAGTCTCCGTATGATGGACATGGTTAAATAAAGGTTAGATAAAAAATAACGACAAAGGAAACAAGCGAGAACAAAAGCGGTTAAAACCTGTCCCCGGATGAGTTTAGCCCTGCGTTGGATTTCACTGTTTCAACCATGTTTGGAACCCCCGTTTAATTTACCCATCACCCTCCTCTGCACTTTCCCATCAGCCCCCCCCCTGCTCTTAGACGTGCCGGAGACAGGTGTCCATCATTCACGTGCTCGATGGGCGAAGTCAACGGAGTCAACCTCATACAACCAAACGACTAAAATCGAGGAGGATCTCGTCCCTGCCCAGGCGTCCCGGTTGGACAGGCGGTGTTTGTGAGTGTTTACCTGAGCTCTTACGGCCTGACTCAGACTGCCAAACAGCCTGCACCTGGTCTCGCATGCGGTCTCCAAGCTCCCCGACGACGTGCCCGGACTGAGACAGACGCGCCCCGCGCGGGGCGAGAGAGAAGTGCGTTCTGACAGGGTGCCACGTCCCGCGCCTCCTCAAAAACCCACCCGACCGAGTCCGGGAGCGGACGAAACCCTCGACGGGGAAAGCGGTCGAAAAAACATCAGACCTCGACGTCAAACATGTCCGATCTGCGGACCGCGTGTCAGGGAAGCGCTGGCGCTGGGCGCTGTTGTTGTCAGAGACTGAATTAACATACGCTCAGGAGAGACGGGCAGGGGGGGACGGGGGGGGGCGGGGGGGGGGGGGGGGGATTGAGACAGAGCAGCGCTAGAGTCGTATTTACCGAATCACCGCAGTCAGAAGGTATAGCCTCTTGATTAATGGGCGCTATTAAAATGTGTCTGGAGGACCGGGGTGGAGGATGGGGGCGGGGCAGACTGTGATTCCCCCCCTGCGCCCCCCCAGGCCTGATTGATAGGGTCTGAAACGGCAGTTGCTGCAGATGTCGAGCCCCATCGACGCATCCATCCCCGTCGTTTCCGCCAGCGCGACGACAGATGCTCGAACCCGGCCGTGATGGTGTGGGGTTCAGAAAGGTGATTGACAGGGGTGATTTCTGTCGGCTGAAAATAAAAAGAGAGAAGAAAAACAGGCTGGGATATAAGCGTAACCCGTGAGGTAATTAACAGCCTAGTTACAGCATCGCCATGGCGATTTTAGGCTCATTCTTTTTCTTTGTTCCTTTTTTTTCTGCAAAAAAAAAAAAAAAAGTCTTCGAAAATTATCAAGGGGGGTAGGAGAAAAATGTCCTGAGGACAAGCTTACAGTGGAAAGCCTCTTATCCTAACAGCTTATGTCAAGTATGTTACCCCCTTCCAAGTGCAGGTCATGTTTTTTTTTTTTTTTTTGTACAGCATAATGAATATATTAAGTGGATGAATAATACAAAAAATATAACTCCGGTCGGAAGCGGATTCGAACCCGGGTCCGCCTTGCTTTCGCGGTGAACGTGGATATTTTAAACCTGATTCCCGCCAGACCCCCGCCGTGGTGGACAGCTGTGTACCGCGCGCTGTGCCTCATAAATCTGTGCCAATTTGTGCCAAATCTGCACCAGTGTCCCGGACGCGAAGGGGCCCTCCGGGAGGTCCGTGCGTCGGAAACCGCGTTTGGTCGAAAACAGCCCACAGGCGGTCCGAGGATGTTAAGTAAACGGGACGAGTGCGGGGGGGGAGGGGAGCAGTACCGCGATATTCGGCGTGACTTCGTCTGGAGTTCAGACACCGGGGTCCCCAGCCTGGGGGTGTTACTTCACAAAGAGGCAGATATTAATCCCCTGTTTAGAGCCTCTGTTTAATTAATTAATTAATTAATTAATCCCCAACTGCACAGGGATTGGTCACTCGCCGCGGACTGACCAATCACCATGGAGCGAGTGTTTTAAATCAGCCATTTTTTTTTTCCCAGTAAGCACCTCATCACCCAACGCCCCCTCGCGGTTGACAGGCGTGTCCGAACCCACGTCCGCGTGCGGAAATCCGCTCCTTCTGAGGTCCGAGAGACCGTTGCCGAAATCGGCTGTGCCTCCTATAGAGGAGCCATTGTGGACCGTATCCCTGAAACACCACGCTCTCATGTGAGGAGATGTGTTTCGCTTTACCTCGGGGGGTGGGGGGGGGATGACCACATAAAAAGACGGACTTTTAAGGCCTTCGTGAACATAAGTGTCCATTCATGACCTCCATGACCTAATTTGTGCACTGTCCCGAATCGAATCCGATCGAATCGAATCGCGTACGCTTTTGTGCGAAGCGCGTGTACGGCAGTGTGCAGAGCTTAATACAAAAACGCGTAAAAGTATCGGCAGAACATTCCTCGCTTTCTTCACACACACACACACACGCACGCACACGCCACACGCTCTGATCTTGGCACACGCATATGCCCCCCCCCCGCCCACACACCCCACACCACATAAATAAAGTCTCTGGAGCAGGCCCTACAATGCAGTCATTGTTCGTTATTGGGTTGATGGCCGTCCGTGCTCCAAATTGCTCTATTTGTGGAAACTACTGTACTTCTGTAACGAGGGCTCCGTTCGGGGCATCGCACGCCAAGTAACTGCACTCTATTGTGGACCAGAGAGAGATGGAAAATCATCATTAATGGAATGAGATTTATTGCTAGCCTTTGAACTTGTTATTTTTATTGTTTAAAATGAGTTGCAACCCTTTGGTCCTCCTCCGTGCGGGCTTTATCCCAGTCGGAATTCCCAACTCCCCCCCCCCCCCCCCCGGAGTAACTGCTACTCCCCCCAGCTGAATTGAGAATCAGCCCCAGCCTTTTTCCGCATCCTGGAATTGTGCGCGGAGTGGGCGAATGTTTCCGCACGGCGGGGGGGGGGGGGGCGTTAGGGAAAGTGAAGGAAATGCTTATTTTACGGCGTCCGTGCCAACACCTGCCCTTGTGTCGACTGCTGGTGTGGGAGTATTTGCGGAGCGATCGGCGCTCCTGATAGCACGTTCGGCTCAGCCGCACGGCTGTGGCGTTCGGTCATTGTTGTTGTGAAGTCTCTCAAACGCGATATCGCGAGACACGGCGTGATTGGAAGCGGCTGGTTCTGGAAGGCTCCGTGGGCCGACCTGAGTCACGGAGGGGAAACTTTGAATTTCCATTTGTGAGGGCCTGTGGGTGTGGCAGTGGTTGTGTGACATGTCCCAATGACTTAATATTAAAACCACGATTAAAAGATAGTCGCAGTCCGCCAATCACTATGTACTTTGGTTGGTATCAACAGAGCACAGACAGCGATTGGTGGAATATTTTTGGTTATTCTTCTCAGTGCCTTATATGCATCCAGGAAACAGTATCCACCAATCACCATGAGCATTCTTCTCATGACGTATACCAATGTACTTTCTGATTGGTGCAGCTCCTCTTTGTTGGTCCGGTAAGGTGACATCACAGCTGCCTTATCCCTGTTAACCTTGTGGCTTCACCGATGCTGTCTCCGCCCCCCCCAAACCGTCGTCTCTGTGATGTCACAGTACGCTAACGGCGCCGCCGTCCGCGTCAGGACAGATAATGGCGGTAAATGCTACATTAACTTTCAATTTCATCTCTCGTCCGCCTGTCCCGGAGGAGGATGGATGAGATGGGACTTTGCCCCGGGGCACTTTTTACCCCCCCCCCACCACACCAAAAAAAAAACAACCCCCACCTTAGCTTCCCGCTCTTTCTGAAGCGCGCGGATACTGTTTGGGTTTAATAACAGAGACGTGGTAGATGTCACCTGACTGTTCGTGAAACAAAGGCATTAGCATTTTTGCCAGATGGGCAGAAAAGGAAAAGAAAAAAAAAAAAAAAGGTTGATTTGATGGTAACTGATGCGTGTCAGGCAAAGAACATCCTGTGTTGTAATCCTGATCCTCTGATGCTGTGAGTCTCACGGGTAGCGATTGTTTGTGCCTCTGACGTGCGGGTTGTGTAACATTATTTTTGTGTTATTGCTTATCAGAGCATTTCAAATCATGTCAAAAGTCACGCTACGACTAAAGATAAGCAGGTCAGCAGGTCAGGACTGCCCAGCCCAGGTCCTGGAGATCTACTGTCCTGTACAGTAAGTTTTCATCTCAACCCTAACACACCTGATTCTACTGCGTCGCAGCTCTGCAGGATCTCTAGCTGTTGAGTGAGGAGTGATTTGTTAGGGTTGCAGAGGAAACCTACAGGACGGTGGATCTCCAGGAACAGGATGGGCCAGCCCTGCTCTAGCTGTTGAATGAGGTGTGCGTTGTTAGGGTTGCAGAGGAAACCCACAGGATGGTGGATCTCCAGGAGCAGGGTTGGGCAGCCCTACCGTAGGTTCCCCCCCAGTCTGAATGTGAACGGGGGGTAAAAGAAAAAGAAAGATGTTTAAAAACAAACCGAAAAGAAAAGGTTTTGCAGTTGAGATATAATTGAGTGCACGGTCGCTGATTTTTCCCTCCTCTCCCCCTCTCTCTTTCTCTTCCAGGTAAGTGCTCGTGTTCCTCCTCGGGCTGGCAGGGCGGTGAGCCGGCGCGTCTGGAATTGTGGGTAATTTTTCTCCGGCTTCTCCCGCCGAATTCCTGCTTCCTGACACGGAACGCGTAGGAATATTTCTTGTTTTCTCGCCGCCCGCGGACTGTCAAGGTCTTGTCAGCCGCCGTGATTGTTTCTTCCCGGTCCTCGTTTTTTTTTTCTTTCCCTCCTCTTCTTATTTTTATTTATTTATTTATTTCCTTTTTGTATCTCCGGAAAAATAAAAAATAAAAAGGAAGGGAAGAAAAAGACGAGCAGAAGCAGAAGGCAGCGCGTCAGGCGGCTGGTGCAAATGCGAATGCGATGGGGCTGAATTGAATTAGCATCTCTGGCGTTGACGGTAAATCAATATGGCCTCTCAGTCGTTTTTCGCCATTAGCCGGTAGGGAGGAGGACCGATCACCTTTTCCGCCATCGATAACCTGCCGGGGAAGCGAGAGGCTCGCGGTAAAGGCCGGCACCAGACAGGAACGCAGGATCGGACCGGACTGCGGTGCCACCGCGCTGGCGAGCGGGTCAGAGGGCGCGTGCGACTGGCCGACCCGCCGCCATGGCGGGAAACCGTTAACTATCAAACGCCCTTTTGGGGGGGTTGGGGGTGGGGGGTTGGGGGTGGTATAAGCACCTCTCACGGGAACCGTCAACCACACGCCAAGATTCCCCGAATCCTCGTATCCGACAGCATTGGCTTGATTAAATTTGCATGACTCCCCTCTCCTGTCAATCAAACGTCATGAATGATGGAAGAGCAAAAAAAACAAAAGGAAAAAAAGATGATTATTGTTAGTATTTTTTATTTTTTTTACAGAAGGGTGACAGGGATTCGGTGGCGGGGGGGCGGGGGGGTCCATGAATGTAATTATGAGGTGCGTGTTCCCCTGGTCCCGCTCAAGTGGCCTCTCACCCAACTCATTAAGCTCCACTCCAGGCTCTGCAATGCACAACATGGGGGGGGGGGGGCCATTCCAGGGCTGCAATCAACCCCCCCTCGCCGGGGTCCTCTCAGCACAACCTTGCATGCTCTGGGTGGGATCCGCACCTCATTTCCTCTGAGACAGCGCTTGGGCCGGATGAACCCCAACCTCATCTGTTTTGGTGACCCCCCTAAAATTTTTAAGGGGATAAGGGCGACGAATTGAACGGTGACTAACTGGAGCAGATAAAGGTCCTCAAATGTTTTTTTGTTTTCCAAAAGCAGCAAACCTGCAAACCCAAACAGCGTGTTAGTAAAACCCCCCCCCCCCCCCCCCCCCCCAGGGATTGTTCGGGAGCCTCCCCAGACGGGATGGGGTTTGATAGAATTAACCCCATGGAACGCTCTAGGGGTTATTCAGTGCTTTTGGATTGGTCCTGCCACAGAGGCGAGGCGGGGGGGGGGGGGGCGTGGGGTATTAATTGTTTGTGCCAGTGATGTTGAGGGACTGCGTCCACAGAGAACAAAGACCTGTGAAACCCGCTCAGCCATGAAGGCCTACCTTTGTATCCCGGGTTTTATTCCTCCATTGTTTTGACATTAAAACGATGTTCTTCCCCCTTTTAACGGCAGCGTGAGCCGTTTTCTGCAGCCTCTGCGTTCGAACGCCGTCACGGCTTCTCTTAGCTCCGGCGTCTGGGCGCCCGTCCGTCCAGGTTAACATCCGCACCCCCGAAATCGTGCACGCGCGCCATCGCAGATTTGGCCCTTTGTTTGGATAACGGAGCCCCCGAAACAGCGTCACCGCGGCGGGGGAAACGGGTAAGAGCGTGGCGTAAGAGCGCTCCCACTCTTATGTGATCTCTAAAGACCGTCGCCTCTGATCTGGACTGGAGGGCTGTGATTATGTAGAGCAGCGAGGGCCTTTTTGTGGGCTGTGTCCCGACAGGCTGACCTGTCTTGGGTGCTGGCTCACTCCCCTCCCCCTCCCCACCCCCCCTTGTGCCCGTCTCTCAGCGATTAGCTCAGTGACACGAAGGGGACATCGTGGGCGGCTCTGCCAATGGCTGGTTTCCGGGGCGCCATGCCCCCCCCCCCCCCCCCAGAGCGGAGAGGAGAGGAAGGCTCCCCCTGCCAAATCCGCCCCCATCATCCACCCTGGGGGTCCCTGAGACCCAGCAGGTTAGCAGTGAGCCGGCCCCACTGGGCCCTCCGTAATTAGCCGCCCCCCCCCCCCCATCCCACCGGGTGCTCCCCATCCTGACAGAAGTTCACGACCCACTTTTGAAAAAATGTGCTTTTTAATCTTATTCTTCACTCACCTCTCCCTTCCTCTCTCTGCACGGACGGCTTAACGCTTAGCGCTGAAGTGTGATTTCTATTTTACCAGAGAAGGGAAGGGATAGAGAGAGAGAGAGAGAGAGAGAGAGAGAGGCAGCCAGCCACAATGCTGGGCGACCAAGCACAAGGGGAAAAGATGTCTGATGAGAGCAGAGGGCTGGTGTTGAATGCGATTGTTTTCTCTCTTTTCTTGAAAATGAAAAAATAAAAAACCCTTGGAGAATGACGGGAATTCAGAAGGCTGGCTGCACTGCCTCTGTGATCCTCCCATTAGATAATATTTAAGAAACCGCATTCTGATAGATTTTACTGGATGTGATCTGAAATCAGGGATTGTTGTCGGCATAAAACCCGTCATTCCCGGCCTCCCCTGTTTGCATTCGCGACCAGTCGCCGCAGGTTACCGACTCCTTTCATTTCAGCCGAATTGACACTTACGGCACGTAGATGCAGGAGTCATCACAGGACACGGAGGAAAAGCGGAACTAGCTGCAAGAAAATGGTTTCCTTCTGCAGAAGAATCCCCAATTTCCACACCCCGGCTGAACCTGAACGCGGAACGAATCCGTCACGAATCCGCACCGCGCTCTGAAACGCGCCGGGTTCCTGCGGCCGCCGTTCCGTACGCCGACGGTGCATTGTGGGTAGAAAGCCGCCGTCGTTCGAAGCGGCGACTTCGCTCTCTTCCACGGGGCGTGGCCCGAACGCGGTCGGGTGTTTTTTGCGTGTAACCCGACCGATGGGTCCATTTCGGGTTTTTTTTTTTTGGGCTTTTTCCCGCGGTGGAGCCGCCGCGAGCCGCGGTGAAAGGGATGATGCAACAACCCGCCGTGAAGATTTACGCCCGTGTCGTAAAATTTAATGTGCGCCACGCAAAAAAAAAAAAAAAACAAACCCTCCCAGTATAGTCAGTTGATAGAATAATAATGGAATTTAGTATTTCTTTTTATTCCATAAATAATTGCGTATGCGGTACTTTATCCGCAGGGATCTGGAGTATGTACTGTCCCGTCGTTTATACGTTTGAACTTATTGTCCGTATTTGCAGATGCATCTGTTATATCTATATCTATAAATACATTTCCATATGCTGGATGCAGGCGAGGTGAAAGGCAGCTGGCCTACATTGCAGATGGTGTAATTTCACAGATGACACACGAGAGATAATCATCATTTTTGGGTTTCCTTTTTTTTCAGTGATTCTGGCTTGAACGTCTGTGTGTGTGTGTGTGTGTGTGTGTGTGTGCGTGTCAGGGAATTCTATTGTTCTCTGCTTGAAGTACAGAACCATAGAGGCAGATTTTTAGGAGTAGCCCGAACTTAGAAGGCCCTAAACACCTAACCATGTTTTCACATAATACAGAAACGATTCTGTCATTCTCATCTTCCTCACGTTGTGAAATTAAGGCCATAAATATGAATTTTAACGGCTGACATGGCGCAAAGCGTGGGTCGCAGCTTGTGCCGTTCACCGATTGGCTGGCCTGGTCACGTGACGCGTCAACTGTGTTGACTTGTCGTGGAAAACGATTGGATCAGCCGTGGTAGGCTGGCAACGTGTGACTTCCTCTCCACAGCCAGAGTCATGTGCAATATTGGGATGTGACAGAGCGGGCCGGGGGGGCCGGGGGGGCGGGGGGGGGGTCATGTGCTTCCTATAAGTCGCGACTGGCTTCCCTGCAGTCACCCGCCACCCCCCCCCGCTCGGTTTCCAAAAGGTTAACCCTGCAGGAGATGCAATACAAGCGCCTTTTTCAGTGCCGTTGTAGGGCAAAGGTCAATTGCTTTATTCAGGCAAGAACATGAAGCTTCGCTTTCTTTTCTTTTTCTGTCTTTATTTTTTGATTGGTCGTTTTATTTGCCGTTGTTTTTTTTTTTTTCCAAGAAAAGCTGTGATGAAAGTCACTCCATTAAGCGAGCTGATTATTTTATCGGAGATTGGGTGGTGTGTCGCAGCTGATTCTACTGTATGTATTCTTGACGTCCAGAATGATTAATATTGGGAGTCATTCTCAAAAATAAATAAAAAAATAATAAATAAATAATAATAATAATAATAATAATAATAATAATACAGCTACATTTTATTTTGAACTCATGTGAATTTTTTTTTGGAAAAAAATCTTGTATTCCCAATCTTCCCAATCCTGCCATAATATATGTATATATAATTTTTAAAAATTTATTTTACATGTCATGATAAATAGCAGAAAGCCCCCCCCCCCCAAAAAGAAGTGAAATATGCAAATATTTCTGCATTATCCGCTGTGATGACCTGCAGCCGCCCCCACCCCACTCGGGACCAGATGACATTTTGATGCAGGGAGTGCGAGCCCTCGCTCTCGCCTCTTTCCAGAGCGTTCGTCATTATCGGCGAGCAAACTGACAACCGCGGGAAGCGCCCGTGAAAACAGCATCACGGAAAAAAAGATGTCGAGCAGGAACACACGCGCGCGTGGCGAAGGCTGCGTTTAGAAACCCAGACGCGAACTTCCTGTCATCGCCGCCTTTTTTTTTTTTCCAGACGCCGTTTTTTCTTATGCCGAGGTCCTCATTTGCATAACGCGCCTAATTAAAAATGCACGTTGCGTCAAGGTGACATTATTCTAGCTATTCAAATAACCTTTCTAAACACAAACCTTCCCAGAATTCCACACTCCGACTCTATTATACACCCTAATCGTGTTTTAATGTCACCCCTCGCACCTCTCAAATCCACATATTTGGTAGCGTGAGTCTCGTTATGATTTCTGCTTGCGCATTAATTATGATTTGCAACGTGCGCTCGTCCTGGTGTTTCTCAACATGACCCTCCCTGCTTTCCGTAGGTTCAGAACAGGAGGGTCCATCACGCGGGCCAAGGTTTCGGCGAAGCGCGCTCGCCCCCCCCTGACCGATGACCGGCCCCGTCCCCGTCCGTCGATGCGGTGGCGGGTCGCCGATGAGGAACGCGGAGAGCGTACTTGTGACCCGTTAGGATGGAAACCGCGGACCTCGAATGGCATTTACGTTCCTGGCGGAGAAACCCTGCCCACAAATCATTTCTTATTTTCGCCGGAGGGGGCCAGCGTACCGTAATGTTAAAAATCATCGAGCCGGATTGACCGGAGGTACGGTTGACCGTAGTTCGCCCGTGGTGAATGGGTCACGGGGGGGCACGGGGGGGCACGGGGGTCGTGTGTGCGCGTATGTAATGCGGTCGTGTTCCATGCGGCGACAGTGGATCTCGGTATTTTGCGTCCGGATCGAACCAGAATAGCTCGCTTTCCCAGTGCAGTGCACAGCAGTGAAAATACCTGGGAAATTATGCGTGCTGGGATATAAAATATCATTTTTATTTCGTTTTATCTTGCAGAAATTTTGTGACACATTGTCATCTTAAATAGAATCTCTGATCAAATGTGCCTCCAGTAGTTTTTAAATGCATTTAAATGACAGCGTTTCATTTTTTTTAAAATTGAACTGCCAGTAACCCTGTTTTTACAATGCGCGAGAAGTAATTGATGTCGAATTTCAAAAAACCTAATCTGAAATGAAACCGAGGCTGCAAGTTGTTTTTGTTAATGAATAAACATCATTTTTGGCTTTTCCCTCTCTCGCGTCGCTGGAGAATTCCTTTCCCGGTTTCACAGTGCATGAGGTTACGTTGTCATCGCTCTGAGCGGTATTTTAATTAGACCTGTGGTATCCTCATGTTTTTTAAATTTCTTGTTTTTTAATGCAGGGCATTAAACATGTATACCCTTCACAAATGAATTATTCAAATTTCTAAAGCTGCCATGCGTAATCGTGCATTCGGAACACGGATCGTGCAGGGAAATTCTAACAAGGTTCTGCTGTCAGAACCGGAGGCTTGGCATTATTTCATCCGAATATTGCCGTGGTATGCAGGAACATGAGGTAGCTGTCAACATTATCCTGTCAACATACGTATAACTGTCAACATACCTGGAGAGACTTGAAGGCTCTGTGACTGTTGCGGGTAAATGTTTTCAAAATGGAAGTGGGCATCGGAATCAAACAATGTGGTCTCACCCCATTAGGTGAATGCACTGCACTCCCAGGATAAGAGAATGGCCTCCCTTTAAAATGACTACACTGTAAATTGTAAATTGAAATACTGGATAGTCCTTTTGATTGAAATAAAGTACATGGATTAAGGGCAGACATCTTTACAGTATAAAGGTACGTGTGTGGCAGCTGAGCAACAGAAAAGAAGGGAGTTGAGGTTTTTGTTATTGACCCAACAGGACTTTAAGCCTCTTAAATTTCTCCCTCACCAGTGCAGGCGACAGTCGCGTCAGCCATTGCGGCCCCCACCGCAACATAGTGCCTCCTCATTTCGGTTCCCTCCCTCCAGATGCCTCGTGACATTTTTAATAATCTCGCCCGCGCACACACACGCCAGTGACGGAGGGCTTAAGGGTTCAGCGAAGGTCAGTAATTTTCGGGAGAGAGAATAGGCACAGCACACCTTTTAAGCCCCGCAGTGTTGGCATTAAAGTCTTTAGCGAGCGAGAATTGAGGGCCGGGCGGTGAAATTCGCGTGGAAAGGAGGGACGGAATTTTTGGCGGAATTGTGCTGCAGCCTGCATGTTTTTCCCAGCATGCAGTTGTGCCTCTAACAGGCCTTCCATGCAGTGTGTGGAAGTGTCGAAGCGCTATTTTCAGTGGGCGTGAATTCGCTGCCTCTTCGTACCCAGGAAGAAGCTCGTTCGTGCAAACTCGTTTCCGTCTGAAGAAACATTTCGGTCTTTGGAGAACAGTCAAGTGAGGGGCTGACGTGTATTCAGGCTGGGGCTGGTCGGGCAGTCAAGGAAAGGTGGTAATTCTGCTTTTCGCTCTCTCCCTTACCTCGCTGTCACATCAAAGGGTAGCGGTGATGTGGGCAGGACGAGCTCCCCCGCCAGGACGGGGGGGGGGGTGCGATGTTTGGGATGGGCTTTGAAGCCCCTTCCTCTGACAGGGGTTTTGATTGACAGCCGTGACAGAGCGCGCTCAGTGAGAGCTCTTCCCTGGTGTCTGACGGCCATGGTGGAGCGCGCTCAGTGCAAGCTCTTCCCTGGTGTCTGACGGCTGTGACTGAGCGCGCTCAGTGCGAGCTCTTCCCTGGTGTCTGACGGCTGTGACTGAGCGCGCTCAGTGCGAGCTCTTCCCTGGTGTCTGACGGCTGTGACTGGGGCGCGCTTCAGTGTGAGCTTCCCTGGTGTCTGCGGCTGTGCTGGCTCGCTCAGTAGCCTTCCTGGTGTCACGTGTGTACTGAGCGCGTCAGTGCGAGCTCTCCCTGTGTCTGGACGGCTGTGGATGGTAGGCTCTCGTCAGGGCTCTTCCTGGTGTCTGACGGCTGTGACTGAGCGCGTCAGTGCGAGCTCTTCCCTGGTGTCTGACGGCTGTTATGGAGCGCGCTCAGTGTGAGCTCTTCCCTGGTGTCTGACGGCTGTTATGGAGCGCGCTCAGTGTGAGCTCTTCCCTGGTGTCTGTCAGCTGTTATGGAGCACGCTCAGTGAGAGCTCTTCCCTGGTGTCTGATGGCTGTGACTGAGCGTGCTCAGTGCGAGCTCTTCCCCGGTGTCCCCCGGTGTTCTCCTTAACGCAGCCGTAATCCGTACGGATGTCTTCATTAGATGTTACCATGGCGAGCGGCGTGGCTTTGGGTGGAGATTATGGGCGTGTGGTGTGGGGTGGGGGGGGGGGGGGTTTAACGCTGATTGTCTGATAAATCTGGAGCCTAGGGGACGTCTGATTACCGTTATGCAAATGAGTAGCCATGCAAATGGCTACTGTAGACGGGTAATAAGAGTGTGCCGACAGCGGCGGGGGGGGGGGGGGGGGGGGGGGGTAGCGGAAGAATCATTGATCTTTTGACGCGCGCATTGATTGGCCGTCCCCAGCTGTCTGCTGTGTTCCCGCTCCGTTGTAGATCTGAGAATCTGTCTCCCTGACAGCTGGGAGGGGAGGGGGTGGCAGGTGGGGGGGGGGGAGGGTGCTGGCCGCATTGCCAGTTTGTTACTGGCAGTTACCATGTTATAACCGAGGTGTTTTCAGCTGCACCGCAAAGATACAGTAATCAGTGCTTTTAGCAGTTTTTTGGCTGTTCCCTGAACTCCAGAGTTTCTCATTCTCAGTAGCAGTTGTTTTTTTTTTTTCCCCCCTTCGTCAAAGAATAAAAAAGATGTCCCACGCACGAATCAAGCAGAGGTGCAGCGTGACGCCTCAGGCTCATCGCCGCCCGAAACCCGAGACCGTTTCCCAGAGTTCACAGGGGCTGCGCTCGGTTCTTTTTGAAAGCAGTGGCAGCGTTCCACGGTGTTGATACAGGGTTACGGAGCTACAGAGCGAAGAGCGTAAAAACGGAGGTTTTTTCAGGGGTTTCTCTGTAAAACTAGGTCACTGCCGTAATTAAAGAGCTCCTCTTTGTTCTGGCTGTGTGTTTTTTTTTTTAGCAGATTTAGTGTGGAATGAGCTGCGTTCAGCCCGGGAGGAAAGAACCAGAGCCATTTTTACGGCTCTTTGGTGAACGAGTCGGAGCCGCTTAGAAGTGTGTGATTTTTGCTTTGCATTTCCTGGGGTGGGTGGGGGGGGTGGGGGGGTGGGGTTATGAAATGTGATTTTTTTTTTCTCTCCCTCTCCCTTTGATCTTGTGAAGCGAATGCACTAATCATGCGAGCAGGTGCAGTACACAGCGAGGCCCAGGGAACGACAGGCTGGAGATGAAACAGGAGCGGGGTACCTCAAACAGTAGCGGGGTACCTCAAACAGTAGCGGGGTACCTCAAACAGTAGCAGGGTACCTCAAACAGTAGTGGGGTACCTCAAACAGTAGCGGGGTACCTCAAACAGTAGCGGGGTACCTCAAACAGTAGCGGGGTACCTCAAACAGTAGCAGGGTACCTCAAACAGTAGTGGGGTACCTCAAACAGTAGCAGGGTACCTCAAACAGTAGCGGGGTACCTCAAACAGAGTATAACAGTACCCTCAAACAGTAGCAGGGTACCTCAAAAAGTAGCGGGGTACCTCAAACAGTAGCAGGGTACCTCAAACAGTAGCAGGGTACCTCAAAAAGTAGCGGGGTACCTCAAACAGTAGCGGGCTACCTCAAACAGTAGCGGGGTACCTGAAACGGAAGCGGGGTACCTCAAACAGTAGTGGGGTACCTGAAACGGAAGCGGGGTACCTTTAGCCGCGCAGTACCTGGGCCGGATCTCCCCGGTCCCCATCTCCTCGTGCGTCAAAAGCAAACGTCCTTGTCGGCCTTTTTGAGCCGAGCTATCCGTCAGGCCGATAGGCTCGTCAGGCCTGATTGAGCTGTCTGTCAGGCTGATCGGCTCGTCAGGCCTGATACGCGCTTCACCGCCAGGCTGGCCGGACAGGCCTTCACCCGGCTCTCTGCTACGATCCGTTTCCCCCGCTGAGCAGGCATTAGTTATTTACACTTACAGTTGAAGAGGCCGAGGAAAGGCAGTTAATAATTTAAAGTGTGAAAATAATAAGAAGCGGTTAATAATTTAACGACCTTATCAGCATTAAATGTGTAAAAATAATAAACCTGAGCTGAAAGCCATGTCAAGGTCCAAGTCTTGTGTGTGTGTTGAATTTTAATTATATGTTTATTTATATGAAATGGTACTTATATGTTTCTGTGTTTGTTTGTCTGTTTTGGCCATTTGGACGGTTGTTTCTGAAGGAACGTGTAGCAGTGTAGTATAACGGTCAGGGATCCGGGTTCGCTGCTCAGCGGTTGCATGCGGGTTTGACTCCCAGGCGAGGCACAGCCATCGTACCCTTGAGCGAAAGGTACTTAACCCGAACTGCTGCTTCAGTAGATATCCAGCGACGTGAATGTGCAGTCGGTAAATTGGTGAGTTGCTCTGGACGAGGGTGTCTACAAAAGGGCCTGTATGCAAGTGTGAATGGATGGAGAAATGAGAAATCCATAAACACACAAGATGGATGAGCGGTAAAGTAATAAAGCCGGAACGTGTAATTGCTATTTCACCTTGGGTGGACGAGGACGACAACCCGTGCGCCGTGAGATTGCCGCCCACCCGCCCGCCACGCTCCAGATTGTGTGTGTGTGTGTGTGTGTGTGTGTGTGTGTGTGTGTGTGTGTGTGTGTGTGTGTGTTTGTGTGTGTGTGTGTGTGTGTGTGTCCATATACGTGCCTGTGTGTGTGTGTGTGTACGTGTGTGTGTATGTGTGTTTCTGTGCATATGTGTGTGTGTATATGTGTATGTATGTTTCTGTGCATGTGTGTGTTTGCCTGTGTGTGTGTGTGTGTATATGTGTGCTTCTGTGTGTGTGTTTGTGCGCGTGTGTGCGTGTGTGTGTGTGTGTGTGTGTGTGTGTGTGCGTGCACAGTGGCGGTTGCCTTTGTAATGCCGCACGCTCAGATCCCGGTCTTGTTGATCGCGCTCACGGACACCGCCAGACTTCAGACGCCCCCCCCGGGGTCGGGGTCGGGGCCGCTGCTGCTAACCGCGCGCTAACTAGCCCGGCAGCGCCGTCGGCGGTATTGATCACGCGGGGCCCGGGCCCTCCGCCGCTGGGACCTCGCGGCCAGCAGTTTCCGATACCGCCATGTTAACACGGGCTGTCGTGTAGCAAACCTCCTCCATTACGTTTCTGGCTCCCACACCGAGCTCGAAGCCCAGTGGTGGATTTATAGCTTGGGGTTGGGGGGTGTGCGTGGAACGGGGCCGGGGCGGGGTGGTGGGGGGGGGGGTGATATTGGGAAAACCAGTACAAAAGCGGAACACTCCATACTTCCTGCAGGTCAATGTCACTGCCAGAAACAGGACTCGGTCGATGATTCCATGCGTCTCTGCGCCATCGATTCAGATCTTGCATCACACATGGGTTTGTGCCTCCGAAAATTGCACTGTGTGCTACTGATGTAAATGAACTCATTTGCATTGACCTAATTCTGTGCGGTTCATTAACTTGTATTATAGGATATATCTGTCGTATGATAAGTCTGATTGTAATAATGATCGTAATAATTATCAATCAAATAAGTCAGTCTCCCGTACCAAATAACACCCAATCATCGTTACTGGTATTAATTATTTTACTGTGATTTGTGGGTAACACTTTACTTGAACCCTTGACAGTTCTATGTCATGTAACATCAGCTGACATAATCTGTTATGTCATCGAGTGACAGCTGTTATGTCATGAATGTGATACTGTACTATACGAGTTTGGATGCCAATGGCACTAACTGTATGGCTAATCCCTCATACAGTGTCATACAGAACCCTGAAGTTTCATCAATGAGTAGGTCTACCAGAATGACCTGTGTCCCCTGACCTCGATCCCTCAGCTCCGCCCACAGTCCTACTGTGACCTCACAGAAGAAGACACTCTGACCCCGCCCACCGTTCTGGACCAGTGGGCTGCTGAGTTCGCTGTGAGGGCGAATGAGTTCTATAACATTCTATTTGGTGACTAGACCCCCCCTGGGGTGGGGGTGTGGGGCTCAGCCTGTGTAGTATGGGTGGGGGGGTGGGGTTGTGGGGGGGGGCTATATCTCCCATGGCACAGTGTATTAAACATGATGAATGTCCAATGGGGGAGACACGTCCTCACTTCCATTAAACCACCCCCACCCCCCTCCGCACCCCCTCCGCCACCCCCTCCTCCACCCACAATGCCTCTCTGCCCCGCCGGTTTGTCATACCCCCCGAAATAGCTGCCTGCCCCCCCCCGCTCGGAACCCTGGGCTTCTTCAGGGGAGCGGGCATCGCACCATAATGCTTTTTCAGCTCCAGTCCCTGATGGACGCCGTGCTATTAGCCTGTTAAATGGACTGGCATGCACTGTGGGACTGTTTTCAGCGCTGCACTTTAAACAAAGGGTCCTGCCACGCGCAAGGGTTGTGTAAATATGTCTACAGAAAAACTACACTAAATAAATGCTGCTAGACATACAACCAGGTTTAGAAAATGTCAAGAATATTTAGTATGTTTTAAAAAAATAATGACATAACCTTGTGAGGAAATTCAATACTGAATAATTTGATCTTTTTTTCTCTTTTTTTTTTGGTCCTGTCCTTTTCCATCAGATAGCACTGAACCTGTGGGGAATTGCTGCACAGGAACGTTTCTAATATCTGTCATTAAGGACATTTTAAGATGTGGGTCACTGTTCTGCAGTGGGTTTAATCCTCGTATCTCGTGAATTCGTCCGCGTGCGTGCGCCGTCGACATTTAATCGTGAAATTAAAAAATGAAGAAAAAAAAAGGAGTACGGAAAGAAGGGCTGTTGGGGGATTTGGGAGTCCGTTGGGGTGCGCGAGACACGAAGCTAACGCCTGTTCCGCGCGGGGGAAATATTGTCTTTTCGGATTTAGCCGGCGGACTGCCCCATTTTTAAAGCGTGTTCAAATTAAAAGAGTCGGCTGTCACCTGCGCAGATCGGTAAGCCGTCAGTAAGTCTGGAGTAAGCTAACAAAGCTGTGTAAACAAACAGCTTCCCGAAACCACATCTTTTTTTTCTTTTTCTTCTTAAAAAAAAAAAAAAATCTATTTTAAATTCCATATCTATGAAGCAGTCAAGGTGTTTACTTACAGGATCTGAACGGGAATATTTTTACGTTCAAAGAAACTTGAATCCCCCTCTGCCCCCTCCTGTCTCTATCTCTCTCACTCTCTTTTTGCCTGAGAGCTATTTGTAATGCGGTCAAATCTTTTTTTGATAAACGCTCTTTGTGATGGAAATGACGGTTTGACAGTCATTGGCTGTGACACGCCGACATCCTCCTCGGCATACCGGCGCATTGTAATTCGGAGTTCGCCCGCCATTCAGCCCGTCTGAAGAACGCGAAGAACCCGCTTTAAAAATCTACAGAAGCCTTTGATGGGAACCGCTTCCTCACGGTTTAGATTTTTTCAGAATTGCGGTTTTAGCTACCTAGTTTAGTTTGTTTTTTTGTGGCCTCCTTAGGTTTCCGACAAAAAATGATCGCGCTTTGACGTTGGCGTTCTCGCGAAAACAAAAATGTCGCCGTAGGGCGAGTTCGCTGCCTGCGATTGCTGAGAATTTGATATTTATTTTCTCGTTCAGCATATTTTCACATTATTTTCTTCATAAAAGCATAAAATCATTAGATTCATAAGAACTCTTCTCTCCAGGGAGTTACGTGGGGCAACAGAGAATAAGTAACAGTATGTGTTTGTGTTAGGCCGTTCTCTTGACTGAACACGCATAATACTTATGCTGGAAATAACTGCTGGAGCTTCAACCTTAAGAAAAACCTGCATTTCTTGCACGTTTTGTATGGTCATAGGTACACATGCTAGTAGAGAAATTTTTTGGTTCATTCAAAATCATTAACAAACTAGTGTCCTAACCTTTCTTCAAGCTGCTAAACACAACCGTGAACTTGCCTGAACCCTAAGACTTACCGTTTTCCTAACCCTAACCCTAGCTGTACCCTAGTTTGAGCCCTAAACCCTAATCGAAGCCATTGGTACCATTGAAAACACCTGAAAACCCATTTAAAATTGATGGAAAACAAGCTAAATATCATGAATACTACGATACAAAAGCAAAACAATATGTTTGTGGTCATTTAAAAAACAAAAATGTTCTCCCTAATAAAATCATGCATTCCTTACACATTTTGTATGGCTATAGGTACAAATGCTACGAGAGAAATCTTTTGGTTCATTCAAAATTATTTACAACCCATGTCCTAACCTTTCTTCATGCTACTAAACACAACCGTGAAATTGCCACAACCCTCAGACTTACCGTTTTCCTAACCCTAACCCTACCCTGTTGGCGCCGCAGATGGCTGCCTCGGTGTGTTGACCAAAGCAAATTCCTCGTATGTGTAAATGTACTTGGCAATAAATTCGATTCTGATTCTGATTCTGATTCTGATTCTGAGCTGAACCCTAGTTTGAACCCTAAACCCTAATTGAAGCCATTGGTACCTATGAAAACATCAGAAAACCCGTTTAAAATTGGTGGAAAACAAAATAAATGTCATGAATACAATACTACAAATGCAAAATAATATATTTGAGGTCATTTAAGAAACAAAAAATGTTCTCCCTTCAGCCTCTGTCACATGTCCCACAGTTTTAGAAAATACTTGCAAGAAAATGTCTTCAGTCACAATTCACAGTGTTAGAAAGTTCTGTTACAATCAGAGCAAATTGAAGGCCATCTTATAATTTATTTATGCTTTTATTTATCATTTCTGCTCTTGGTTTCTCTCTAACTGTTAGAATCTGTGGGTCAGAACTTACTGTATTCATTTAGGGAGGGTTATCTGCCACTGAAGGATGCTTAGAAAATGAGTTGGTGTCTCTCTTCCATTGATACTCTCAAATTCGGATCTTATTTTTTGTGAGTGTGCCCAATCACCATCCAGACTGTCTCTATACTAAAAAAAAATGCTCTTGGATTAGTCTCAAATGAAAGGATTTTCATATGAACTAAAAAATTTCAGCCAGTACTTGTGTCCATTCAGGCATGTGAGGCTGCACTGTCTCAGAGACTTTGATATTTTTGTGCTTTGTGTTTGCTTTGATGTGCTTTGTGTGCAGTGCGTTCCAGCGGCAGTGAAAGATGTCTCAGAAATCTCCCTCTCGCTTTCTTGCTATGGCTTAGATTTACACAAACATACCCTCTCTTTCCATCTCTCTCTCACTCTCTCACACACACAAACACACACTCTATCCCTCTCTCTGTCTCTCTTTTTCACACTCAAACGCGCATACACTCTCTCGTTCTCTCTCTCACTCTCTCTCTTTCTCACAAACACACACACAGACTCTTGCTCTCTTTCAAACACACACACACACACACACACCCTCTCCCTCTCTCCCTCTCCCTCCCTCATTTCCCAAAGGGGGATTTGTCTCTTCATCGCATCCCTCCTGCTCTCTCTGAGGGCTTAGAGAACAGGCTGCCATCACAGGCAGAGAAACAGAGAGATAGAGAAATGGAGATGTCCCCCCCCTCCCCTCAGATCTCCGCAGGATTACGCCCACGGAAAGCGTGTTACCTGTGCCTCCCCATCCCAGCGCGATTACCACGCCTGGGTTCATCTGCAGTGCGCGGGCGGGGGGGGGGGGGGGGGGAGCTGCCAAACGGATCCTTTAGCTAAATTACCGATTCACAGAACGTCTCTCCTTTAAGACCCGCGTGCAGATGAAGGGATGCTGATTGGGGATTTGTAATTTTTTATTTTATGTGTTTATTTATTTTTTTATTTTTTATTTTTTATTTTTAAATGTGAGAGGGTTTATTGAAGCAGGATCGGAGAACGGGGATGCAAAAGTTCATCCACCGAACGGAGGGGGGGGGCGGTTAATTTCCTTTTTTAATACCTCAATCCCCTCAATTTTAAGCTTTGAAAAATGCTTTCCCTGCACACAGACATGGAAATTGATATTTTATATTATAATATATACATAGCAATGCATATTTATGTAATGTACATGAATATAATATAATATTATACAGTACGTAATAATGTCTCCAAATTTGACTGAAGGACATAGAAGATTGTGGTTGCTCTTTGCTTTGTACAGCAGCGGTAACCAGCCCTGCTCCTGGAGATCTACAGTCCTGTAGGTGTTCACTCTGACCTTAACGAAGCACACCTCACTCAACAGCTGGAGCTCTTGTCGAGCCGCTAATTAGCAGAGTCAGATGTGCCTAATTAGGGCTGATGTGAAAACCTACAGGAGGGTTAGACCTCCAGGAACAGAGTCTGTTACCACAGGTACAGTGTATAGAATTCTTGATTATTACTATTGGGGTTATTATTAGGTCTCAATTCGAAACGAATGGATCACAAACAGGAGCAGCTAACGAAGATGAAAATCGCACATCCGATGTGACGGAATCCTCACCTTTTGTGTGATGCCCCAATGTGCAGCCATGAGACTGTTCCTGTTCCCACGGAAACCCCAGCCACCTGCCCTTGAGCCTCTGGGAATCTGAGTTTAATGAGTCTCCACTTTTAATTTGCCTGCTTTTGCGAAGAGTTATGCCATAATGTGCCATGCTGTTGCACGAGTGTGTGTGTGCATGTGTGTGGTGCATGTGTGTGTGTTTGCGTGTGTGTGTGTGCATGTGTGTGGTGCATGTGTGTGTGTGTGTGTGTGTGTGTGTGTGCATGTGTGTGGTGCATGTGTGTGTGTGTGTGCGTGTGTGTGTGTGTGTGTGTGCATGTGTGTGGTGCATGTGTGTGTGTTTGCGTGTGTGTGTGTGTGTGTGTAAGTAACCGCCCCTCAGTCACAGACACAGATATCATTACATTACATTACATTATAGGCATTTAGCAGACGCTCTTATCCAGAGCGACGTACAACAAGTGCATAGGTTTCAAGATGTAGAGGCGCAAAAGAAACACTAGAGTGAAGTAAGGATCGTAGTGCCAGAAGTGACCACATCGATCAGGACTCCAACCCTGTAGAGTAAGCTTGTTCAGCAGCAAGAATCCTACCAAGTACAAAGTACAAACTAGCACTGGAATCACACCTAATCATACAAAAACAATCCTACCAGATACACTAACATAATCAAATTATCCTAGCTAGGTACAATGAGCTGAACTATAGGCTAGGGAGGGGTGGGGAGAGGTGCAGCCTGAAGAGATGAGTCTTCAGTCTGCGTTTGAAAGTGGTGAGATTCTCTGCTGTTCTGACCATCACGGGGAGGTCATTCCACCAGCGAGGGGCCAGGACAGACAGCAGACGGGAGCGGGAAGTGCAGACGCGAAGAGGGGGAGGTGCCAAGCGTCCAGAGGTGGCAGAACGGAGAGGTCTGGCTGGTGTGTAGGGTCTGATGATCCTCTGAATGTACCCTGGTGCTGACCCCTTAGCTGCCTGGTATGCAAGCACCAAGGACTTAAATTTGATGCGAGCCATAACAGGCAGCCAGTGGAGGTCAGTGAGCAGGGGGGTGACATGGGAATGTCTGGGGACATCACCTCCATGCAGCTGCTGCTGTGTAATCACACAGGGATGTGCTTGGCTGGCTCCACCCTCCCGCTGGGCATGAAGGTGTGACCATGCGCTGGGCCCTCTCTCTCTCCGGCCCGCAGCCAGCCAGCCCCCCTCCCCCCCCACCCCCAAATCCAGGGCCCGGCGGATCCACCAAACCACCCAGGAAAATGAAGTATGGGCTTGGTTTCACGCCCCCCCCCATCCCCCATCCCCCATCTCTCTTTGAAGATGGGCTGGAATTTGTCATTTGAAATGGAAAAGCCCACCAGTTCACTGTTTAGCCACCATAGCCCCTTCCATTTTTCATTATCTCTCTCTCTCTCTCTCTCTGTCTCTCTGTCTGTCTGTCTCTCTCTCTCTCTCCCTCCCTCTCGCTCTCTCTCCCCCATCTCTCTCTGTCTCCCCGTCTCTCTTTCTTTCTCTCTCTTTCTCTCTCTCTCGTTCTCCCTCTCTCTCTCTCTCTCTCGCTCTCTCTCTCTCTCTTCCTCTCTCTCTCTCTCTCTCGCTCTCTCTGTCTCTCTCTTCCTCCCTCTCTCTCTCTCTCTCTTCACCCAGGGCGTCTCAATCTGCCGCGGCAGAAGGGATGCTTCTCTCCCCGTTCCCCGCGCCGCGGCGGGCTCCAGCTGGGCCAATCATCTCCGAAATAAGCCCAAACTTCCGGGCTGGTGCCGCGACAGGGTCTCTGATCGATAGCAGGGAACGCGGATCTGCCACACACAACCAACCCCCCCCCCCCTCGCCCCCCCCCCCCGCCCGCTGATGGCTGTGATTAAAACACCCTTTGGGCTATTTCAGCTGACTGGGGCAATTCCATCATGCGGCTGTTCTCTCTCCCCCCCCCCCCCCGGGTCCCCCAAGCCCCCAGCCCCCGCACGCAGAACCTTGCTGGTTTTTCCCAGGCACCCTCCCTGCTTCAATAACAGATCCGTTTCAACTTTGTGTTTAACAACACGGTAACAGGAAGTAAATGAAGCCAGCGTTTTGGCTCGCCTTGTTTCGATCCTTAGGGTAGGGTTTAGGACGGGCTGTAATGAACCTCTTCTGCTTTATAAATTACGGCAGGATCGTTTCTGGACAAAGAAATAGAAAAAGAAACATCACATGTATTGGCCATTATATTACTTAGCATTTATCTAAAGAGCTGAAAATGCATTTTGCTTCAGTTAACTGGGGGAAAAAGATCAGTTTGGATTTCAACATGAACGTCAGGGAAAGTGAGTTTGGCAAGGCTCACGACAAACTACGTTCCCACCTCTTATTTTCTTATTTCCATTGCTTTCTCAATTTCACGTATTTTTGACCCATTTGGCCTTCCATACCAGGAAATGAGGCAAGGAAAGGAAGCAAGGAGGTAAGAAAATCAGCAGTTAGAAAGCACCCCTAGTTTAACTGCAGTTCTTTTGGGTGTGCCCAACCAAAAGCATTCCCTGGGGTTTTTGAAATGGAACCCAGATCCCTTTTCAACAGACTGCCACCTCGCATTGATATTGGCTGCACGTTCATCGTGAATGCACATTTAATCGTTCCAAGATTGATTCCGTATGTACTAATGAGTCGCTTGGATGATTTTCTGTTTAAATTTGTTTGGGGGGGCGGGGGGACATGTACAGGAGGGGGGGGGGGGAATCCCAAATAGATAAGATCCTCTCCCTAGGCTGCTCTGGCCATGTTCAATGAGAGACTGCCATTATTTCCGGCATGTTCTATACGCTTTCCGCCATTTTGTCTGTGCCAGACGAGGCATATTGACACGCAGATTTAGCCAGACTCGTTGAGATCTGTCCGACGGGACCTGGGGTGGAGTTTGCATTCTGAACGCAACGGGAGAATGGGGGGTGGGGGGGGGGGTTGGGCCGATGAAAGAATCTTTGTGCGATTGACAGCGTGTGACTCAGCCGTATCCAATGGGGTCTTTCATGTGATGGAAGTTCTGTGGCCTGGTTATAGCGGCCGTTAGGGACAGTGCACGTGTGCGACTTTGAAAGGCTTTTTATTTGCCCGAAAAGGCCCAGCAATTAGTTTTTGTTCCAGAATAAACCTTAAGAAGGGCCAGAGAGTTTTATTTTTTATGTGGTTTTGCGCTTGTAGGGAGGGGAAGCAGCGAAGGTGGACATTTGTGAGGCAGGGGTGGGGTGGGGTGGGGGGGGGGGGCTGTGGAAAGTACAGCCAACCCCCCACCCCCCCTGTTCATAAAGCAGAATGACCTTTAAGCTGCGGAGGTGCTGCCTGAACATTGCCCAGGAGTGACGATGCTTGTTTTCTTACGGGCCGGAAATGGGATGTGTTCGGAGGGGTGACTCAGTGGCACAGATGGGACCAGCGGTCTGGAGATTTCGAAAGGAAAGAAAAAAAGAAAAGAGGAAGAAAGAAAAAAAAAGATGGCTGAGTTTTTCTGCCAAAGGCGGATATCATTCTGAATTACAATTCTAAGTCAATGTTGAATTACTGGGAAGGGGGTGGGGGGGGGCATGTCAGTATAATTGGGCTACAACCAACCCTGGAGGTTTGGGCTGAGAAGGAACCTGGAGTGGAGGTATTTCGGATGGGAGCGCTTGGGGTGGAGTGGTTGGCATATGGTGGGGGGGGGGGCAGGGGGGGCGTGGGGAAGGGGGGTAGACCGTGCCCCTCCTTTGGGATTTTCACTTTGATTTTCATCAAAGAAACAGACTGCCTATGGCCAAAATGAGTTTTCCTATTTTCTTAAATAATATCGCTGCAAATATCCTTGTTGTTGTTATTGTTGCTGTTCTCGGTAGTCATTTCCTTGAGTTATTTGAGTACTTTCCTTTAAATTTCTTTTTTTTGCTGGCTACCAGTAGCTTTGACCAGCGTGAAAAGCCGCCAGGCTAGCTGTGACGTAAATAACATTCGCTGCAGTGCTAGCTTGCTGTTAGCAAAATAATTATGTCGGTTGGAAAGTGGCATCGGAATTCAGTGGATCCAGTGCCGTTTGAGTTTTAAACACCAGTTTAAATCACAGACTTTTGAGAGCGATGGTTAATGTGAAACTCCCATTCATATTCTCCGTAGAGAAATTGTGCTTTGTTCCGGAACTCCATATATGGGTAAAGGTCATATGTATGTCATAAAGGTGCCTCCATATATGGGTAAAGGCGTTATGTCAGACTTCTGAGGCCTATTCTCTGCTATGTAGTCTGCAGGGGGAAAAAAAACTATTTTAACAACTTCAATAATGTGTGCTTCCACCCATTTTCAGAATCATGTTTTAGTGGGTTTGGGTTTAAGTGGGTATATTTTCAAAAAAAAAGGAAGCGTATTTTGATGCCAAGAACTGTTATAAGTATACGACCACACATCCTGCAATTCATTCTGAATGTAGCTGTTATTATTGGTTTTCTGCTCTGGTTCCATACAGAAAAGCAGAACTTTAATGGGGGAAAACTCCCAGGGGGAAGTGGCAATCAGCAACACCAGGGTTCATAATCGCTGTCCATTATCCACAATTGTGCAGAAACACTGAAACACCGCATTTACTTGGAGGGGGCGGGGGGGGGACAGATCGGTGCTTATGTGGCTTGCACAGCGGGCCCTTGTGTATGTGCGGGAGAAGTCCAATCAAATCGCGTGCGGGGGGGGGGAGAAACCCAACGTGCGATTTCAAGCCCTGCGGTGAAACCTGAAATCCAATTCTACCCCCCCCCCCCCAAGCCCCCCTAGCCGCCCCCACTAAACTGACGACAAATCATTCCTCGGTTGTTTTTGTATCTTTGTCAAGTTGCCATGCCCTGTCCTGACAGGCATTCATGTGGAACAGTGACGCGGGGGAGATTAGTGTAGTTTATGTTCCAAACTACAGTGTCGTCCAAACACACGTGCGATCGGCTTCGGGCTCACTTGCGAAAGAGAAGTCGGTTGCAGTGCACGACTACCCTGCTGAAATTAGGGCTAAATAATTATGGGACCCCGACACCCTGGGTTTTCAATAAGGGGTCCTTGAAGGTATGCTGGCGGTGGGGGGTCCCTGATCAGACTTGATACGCAAGGACTATATATAGTTTTGGGAAAATATTTTTAAAATATGAAACTTTTGAAAAATATAACCCTTCTTAATTATGCATGCCTTTGAGTCTAGGTGTGGATCAGAAAACATTGAAAACCCCTGGCGTACCCATACACTTGGAGGTGTATAAAGGTGCTTTATTTGGCATACGGGCACTCTGCTGAGTAGAGGGGCATGTGTGCCACTGCCCACGGCGACACGAAAAGGTTCGACGGTCTCTCGTGGTCGATATATGATTTTGCGGTTCGTCGTCAGCTGCTGCTTCCTCCTACCCGCTTTCCTTCGCAGCGGGTACGTTCAGTTTAACGTGTTGTGGAAACGGGGGGTGGCTGTTCCTTTTCCAAAAAGATACCGGGGTTGCCAGCCACTGGCACGGAAAGGAACTACAGCCGTAATGATACACTTTCTTAACCCGCAAGTCAATTTGCTCGGGAGTATTTTATTTATTTATTTTTTTTTGCCGCTCCATTTCCAACGTGCTGACGGCGGCAGTTACGAAGACCGCCCTTGATATTAATAACGGTTCTGCGTGGGACAACAATGGCCGACTCACAGCCCCAGCCCCCGCCAGCCGGGCGAAATCAATTTGGAGCATAACAAAAGGGCCTGCTAATGGAAACGACGCACGCGGCGTGGATGTGTCTCGCGCGAGGCCGGGTTTCACTCTTTTTTTAATTTAAATGCTATAAACTTTGTCCCTCCGGATTCTTTTTCGAAGCGAACTCTTTTTTTTGTGTGTGTGTGTGCGAGGCGGGAGGAACGGGGGGTGCGTCTTGCGCACGCCGGCTGAGCGGGAGGAAACGGCGGAGCGATAGCCGGTCAAGGTCGATAAAGCGAGCGAGCGAGGGAGAAAGAAAGAACGAATGTTTTCATCGCTCGAGATGAAAATGCGAGGAGAAGGGGGAAGACGGCTCGGTGATTCGTGTGGCCGCTTGCAGAAATCACCGCCCGGAGTTTGACAGTGCCGTTTTTTTTTTTGTTGTTGTTTTGGTTTTTTTTTTTCATGAATAATGGAGATAGACTTTAAGGAAAATGAAGCTGCCACTGAGTAGTTTCCCCCCTCTACCACTTAGTCAACAATTCCTCAGGAAAACTCGAGGGAGGAGGACCAAGAACAGCGATTTGTGCCCACTTCTAAAAAACTAAAAATCGAGGACCCAGCGTGTTTAACGAACAAAGGAGCGTAGAAAAAAAAAGAAATAAAATTTTAAAAGTAGCTTCCGCCGGGCGTTGAGGTTCCAGTTTCAGCGGGAGGGGGGTCGCGTTTTTGGATTTGGCCTCGCGCGGCGCCTGGGGATTCGCGGAAACCTGTCCCGCCGTTTGACTGGACGACGGGCCGTTCGCTCGGGGGGGAATGAGTTCCGTGGCGCGCGCGGGGCCGTCGAAACATTCGGGCCCCCCCATAGGGGGCAACGTACGCGTGAGCGCTTCAGGGGAGGATCGGTGGCGAAGGCCGACGGTTTTTCGGGGGGGGGGCGGTGTTTAACACTGTCCTGTCAGATCAGTGTGACGGCTTCCACACCGCCCCGCTAAGGGCCATGGGCCGGGGGGGGGGACGGCGGGGGGGGGCCGGATGATGCGGTCTGAGGCTCCTCGCTACTGTGGCGGCTCTCGAAAGGCCTCTCAGCGTCGCAGCTCGACCGCCAGCTGGCAGAAGGGAGGCCGTCTGACTTTTAAAGGAGAACAGGAACGTTCTGGGTAAAGCGAGTTATGAGTGGTTCATTTTTAAACAGACCTCCTCCACCCCCCCCCCCCCCCGCAACCCCCCTGCCCTCGTCACAGGTTACGCGTTGGGTCAGTTTGTGAATTGGCCTTTGTGGGACAAGCAGATGTGGCGAGTTTCTGAGCACCGTGTTTAACCCTTTGAAGAATAGTTGGGTTTTATTTTGGAATGAAATGGTGTTCTAGAACTCCGTTGCGTTCACTCACCATTAGCGATTGTTACATCAGCATAGAGAACATTCTAATTGTATGTTTGTGATCTCACACCTTAACGAGTTTAAAGTTAATGTGCTGTTCTTTCAGAAGAACCGTAGGTGGCCACAGAAATCTACTGCCTGACTTTCCCTAAGTCCGTTCAAAGTAAAATGGATGTTTGCTTCATGCGATCGGTGTGTTTACAATCTGGCTGAGATCGTGGGGTGCCTGTTTAAATCTTGAGAGGATCAGAGGTTGGGTTGGGGGCGGGGGGGGGGGGGTCGATGTTAAAATGGTCGCTCTGTGTCACACGCACACACAACAGCATTGAGCTGTGCTGTAAACCACTGATCATTGCCTTGGTTTATTTTGGGGGGGGGGGGGGGAGGATGGAGGGGGGTTGTTTTTGTTTTTTTTTGCAAGCCCCACTGTTTCGGTCTGCTTCTGCCATTTCTGCTGTCTGGAGCGTTATTCACCAGAACCTTTCCCTGAACGAGGAAACGATCCCCAATACCCTGCGCTGCTCATTAGCAAAGGTGCTGCTGACACGGGGGAGGGAGGGGGGGGAGAGGAGGGGGTGCTGTCAGCCGCTACCGCAAGGAGGAAGTCCAGTCGGCCACAGAAATAAAATATAAAAATAAATAAACAGTGTGGCTGCCATGCTCAGAGCAGGCTGGGGCTGAGATGGGCCCCCCCTGGGGAGGGAGGGGGGGGGGTTTGGGGCTGTTCTGCGCCATGCGTGGAGGTGGTTGTTGTGTCTGGGAAACGTAGCGGGGAAGTTGTCAGAAAGCTGGGTTTGGCGGGTTTCTGGGAGAGCGGAGAGCTGGGGGGGGGATGGTGGGATGGAGGGGGGCAGGCGAGCAGGGTGGGGGTTGGGGGGGTTGGGGGGTCCAGCAGCAGATGCTCCAGCGCTCGGGTCCCTCCTCTTGTTTCCCGAGCTCCTCGGCGAAAAGGTTAGCTGCTCTCAGCAGACGCGCGCGCTGAGAGGAGGCACCCCTGCAGAAAGAAGAGAGGAACAATCGATAGTGTCGGGATGACAGAGTGTGTGTGTGTGTGTGTGTGTGTGTGTGTGTGTGTGTGTGTGTGTGTGTGTGTGTGTGTGCGCGTGTGTATGTGTGTGTGTGTGTGTGTGTGTGCGTGTCTGTGTGTGTGTGCGTGTGTGTGAGCGTGCATGCATATGTGTGTGTTTGTGCATGTGTGTGCGTGTCTGTGTGTATGTGCTTGTGTGTGTGCATGAGTGTGTGTGTGCGTGTCTGTGTGTATGTGCTTGTGTGTGTGCATGAGTGTGTGTGTATGTGTGAGCGTGCATGTATGCGTGTGTTTGTGCGTGTGTGTGTGTGTGTTGTTGATTAGAATTTCAGAGAGCCATATCTGGCAGAGTTTGGGTGTATGGCTGGCCCTGACATTTCACTTGCAGATGTGTGCTGCTTTTATTTTTTTTTCTGTTTAGCGAACCCATGCTCACAAAAATATTGATTCCCCAGGAAGATTAGTGAGGGCCAGAGAATGGAGAAGGACTGAATACAGATCACTCAAAGCACAGCTCCTTAGTACTCCTTAGTACTCAAGTGCCCAGACTACAAAACACCGCCTATCATGTGATCCGTGGAATTTGTAAAAGCGCGCTTTGAATATTTTCAGACAGCTCTTGCCTCTCTTGTTTTTATGATTTCCAGACAGTCTGAAGTGTTTGGAGTTGAGATGCTGGGAGGGAGAGATCTTGTTTGCAAAGATCTGACACCGCATTGCTGTCCTGTCCCTGTTCGACGAAAGTCTGTGTTTCTTCGTTTTGTTTGTTTTGACTTAAAAAGAAAACGGTGTGGGCACACACAAGGGTTGCATTTAATCGTTAAGGGGCTTCAATAGCTGGTTCGTCTGCGGTAGTGACAGACATGCCTGCTTAACGAGCTCTGATTGGCTCACTGCAGTCACCTGACTAGCAACGGGTAGCGCTAACAGCGACGGTACTGAGCGCGCCCAGTCCGCCACAGACGCAGTAAACATGGCTTCAGCGGGTTTGGCGGATGATGAAGTGCGAGTTCGGCTGTGACGCCGCGCACGGGTACGAGACCCCGCCCCTCGCCTCGTTTGTTCCGCCTCGCTTCATAGCGCCAGCGTCAGCTCGCGTTACCCGCTGCAGCGCAAGCAAGTTTTCATTAGGCTGACTCCGCGCCCGCTCTCTCTCTCGCTCTCTCGATCGCCCGCTCGCTCGCCGCTGTGTTCCGTGAGGGCCCTGGCGGCGCGTGTGCCCAGAGCGCTGAAACAGAGGGAACGCTGGGAAAAAAAATCCTCGATGAAATCTTTACTGACCGGACGCGTCTGTCACGCGACGGAAAAAAACTCTGCTGCCGCCGTCCCCCTGTCTGACTGCAGTGCGTTTATCGGTTATGAATGATAGAGCCGCTGAGACTCCCCCCCCCCCCCACCCCCCAACCCCCCAACCCCCCAGTATGTTTATGGTAAATGGTAAATGGACTACATTTATATAGCGCTTTTATCCAAAGCGCTTTTACAATTGATGCCAATCAGGTTTATCAGTAATGAGTCTTAGACGGACTGAGAATCTTAGAACAAGACCCCCCCCCATTATGCTTATCAGTTATGAATGATAGGCCAACTGAGAACCTTAGAACAGGACTGCACCCCACCCCACTCCCCAGTATGTTTATCTGCTTTGAATGATGGACCCCCCTCCCCCAAATATTTGAATAGCAGAATTGCATTGACAGGCCTGATGAAGAGTGGGGTGGAGGGGGCACAGTGGTCTGTTGGCTTTTAATGTTCCTCATATCAAAAACCAGCAGGATTAGAATTTGAGATTCCTTTGTTGCATTGTATGCATATTTTGGAGGCTAGCACTACTGAATTCATATTAAATGCATTTTTAAATAAATGTAATTTTTTTTCTTGTTCATCCATGCATACTCTCACTTTTTCGCGATTGATAGCCATGAAGTCGATTTTTAAATAACCTGCTTCGTGCTTCGCGAAAGTTTTTAACCTCTCCGACCTCCCTTTAGGTATTTTCGCGACAGAATTTTACCCTTCTGGATGAAATGCGGCGGATGAAAAAAAGCCTCTCTTTCAGAGTGCCAATCACAGGGAGTTTTACGGCATGAGTAATCCGTGTAATTAACTGGAAGGGAGAGCAGGACACTGCCGCATTTTAACCAAACCTCCCCCTGTGAACCTGAAACCGCGTTCACTTTACAGCTACTTGTGAAAGACTGTAATTACATATTTTACAGCACCGGTATCAAGGTGATTTATTCGCGGCCTGTTCATACCGTAAAAAAACGCAAAAAAAAAGAAGCATTTTTTTTAAACAGCGTTTTCTTCACTTTTCGCTCGCTGTTTCACATGGGCTGACTTGTCCTCGCAGACAAAGCTGATGTGCCAGGGCATTCTCTTGTCGAAACACGCAGCGATGTGTATTCACTGTACCTAAGCGCGAAGCGTACCAACAAGCGATTGTAAATCTCCCGTGATCTCTTCGTAAAAGCGGGTGCATTCTTGCGCGTTTGACGTAGGCCCGAACGCTCATGTGGGCCACACGTGTCTGAATGGCCTCCATGAACCCCAATTCAATGTCAGCCTCGTTTGTAGTGGAGGTTTTTTGCAGAACCCCTCCCAGCCAACCAGTGGATAACCTGTTGAGATATTCCCAGGGGGGGCATCCCAGGGATTTTGGGGTCCCATGAAAAGATCTCGCATTGTCCACACCCCCACCCCCCCACCCCAGGCCACCAACGTTCCTGCACAATTACAGCATGCTTTTTTGAGGGCCCCTGTCAGTCAGGCCCCTTGGAATCCTCCTAATTCCCCCCCTGTCCCCCCCGCCCCCCCCATACGGTGCACCTGGACATTTCTTTCTCTCTCCCCGTTCCCCTCCTCTTAGAGCCACTCAGGTAAAACCACAGACAGGTAAATCAGAGCTGAGTGCCTGTCACCCTGTCAATCGGAAGAGCCAGGCTCTCTCATTGGCTGGGTCATGTGTTATTTTTCATTTTTTGAACACGAATGACTGGCCACTGACTCCGCCCCCCCAAACCAGACCTTTTCCATCACACTACTGTTACATCACAATAGACTCCCCCCCACCCCCCCACACACAACCAGACCTTTTCCATCACACTACTGTTACATCACAATAGACTCCCCCACCCCACCCCCCCACACACAACCAGACCTTTTCCATCACACTACTGTGACATCACAATGTGGAATTCTATTGCTTCCTGTACACAAAAGAAAACATCTGCAAGGTGTTGAAAACGCATTTATTTTTACGTGGCTCGGAAGCCAGTTTTACAGCAGTGGTTCGCGGGCGGGAATGCAGTAAAGCGTTTTCCTCATGTCTACAACTGCAGGCCCTGTGATTTACATGCTGCTGGTCTCATGCCCAGAGTCTGCCGCTCCCAGACCCACTACCCCAGCAGGTACATTGCTTTGCATGCTTGGCGATTGGCATCAACTGCATTCCATCATTTATGGCCATCAAACCATCCCCGATTATAACTAACTGAAGAAAAAAAAAATCCTCTCTCCCCATCTCCAAAAAAAACCTCTTCTCACTACCTCCAACCTGGATGTGCTGCAAGTGTTCTAGCACAAAATGGCGGCCCTACATCGTTCAGGTGGGCCTACATCGCTGCACACTGGTGGTGGTTCAGCAGGTGAGATGAGTTTAGCCCCCATTCACTCCAAAGGGCATTGAGATCCTGAAAAGGTGCTGCATTAATGCAGGTCATTATTATTACTATTATTTTTATTTCTATGAGGGTGTTTTTCCGTGCGCGTTTCCTGTGAGCCTGCAGACGATCGCGGAGGCTAAGCTCAGCTCAGGCTCGTCCATCGATCCCTTCTCCGATTGTTTTGGTTTATCGTGGCTCATCAGCGGATTAACGGGGGGACGGGGACGGGGGGGCGGCAGATTTCTGTCCGAGGATCTGCGTCTGATCGGAGGAGGAGGAGGAGGAGGAGGGGAGGGGTAATGCGCCGGGCCGGAGAGAGCGAGAGAGAGAGACGGGGCGGATTGATCCACGAGGCCGTAATTAAGGTAAAATTTAAAGCGGCACAGACCGCGGAGGGGGATCGATGCGGAAGGATCGATGGCTTCATACCGTATCCTTTTCCTGTGTTTATTTTCGGTCCCGAATCGGGCCGGCTCGCTCACGTACACCGACGCTCTGTAAATAAGGACTGGGATTACCCACGCGGTGCGGTGCGGGGGCGTCCCGAGTGGCCCTAATTGGACAACGAGGAGAACGTGTGAGTTTTGGACGTGCTAATCGTGACGGGTCGCCTAAACGATGTGTTCCTGATCCGCGGCTGAATGGGGGACCGGGCCGACTCCTGTTAACCAGGAGAGAGAGGACCCACGCACGGTATCACCTGATACCTTTTATTTTTGCGGACGGGAATGATTTTCTTCCGTTTCGATTTCTCTCTGCCGTGCAGAAGGGAGTTATTCCTCGTAGAGGTGCACTGGCAGCAGCTGTAAACTTTTAACGGAGTGCTCCCCTCTAGCCTGGGATGCACCCCCATTGGCTGAGAACTACGGGAGATTTCTCAGAGGTGCTGACTGCCGGGTTGACATAACTCAGCAGCTCCTGGACTTCAACTCCCATCAGCCCCTGTGTGAGATGCTCTGTTTCCCTCATTTGAGTATCAAATGGGTACCCCGGATGACCCCAGCGTGCAAACAAAATAGCCGGTTAAGCAGATCGGGCCAACAGTAAAGCAGCCTCCTGACACCAGTCGTTAACTCCAGTCGTTCCTTAGCGGCTCGTTCTCGGGGCCGCCAGACAACGCTGCTGAGCAAATCTGTGGGAAACCGCAACAAAAAAAAACACACACACACACACACACACACACACACACACACAAAAAAACCACATTTGAATTCCCAAATATCTCATCCGAGGAAGCAATTAGCGGTAACGAGCGGTAATTTGGCTTTGCTCTTTGACTGTCTTTATAAAACGGGCGCAGCCGTCGCTCCGAACCGCTCCACCGACGCTGCGCCGGGCTTATTCGCTAACCGCCGCACGTTTTCCCGCATCTGTGCGCCGTTGACGTTTTATTTATTTATTTATTTTTATTTATTTATTTTTTTCCTCCCCGGCTCTGCGCTGTAAATAACGATGCTAATGCCCCGGGCTGGCTAATTACCTCCAGCCGTGAGTCCCCCCCTGTGGGGGGGGGGGCGGGCTCCCGCGCGGGCGTGGCTATCGGCTGACAGCGCTCAGGCGGAAACGGCTCGGCGCCTACCGCCTGCGCCGCCATTTTGCCTGCCACGCCCGGGGACGCGGCGCCGCGCGCGCTGGGTACAGCAGGGGGGGGCGGGACCCCGGCGGCCTCCCGCGGTTTTGGGTTTACGGCTCTCTGGGACTCTGATGCACTCTTTGGCAAGCTGGTGACAGTTTTTTTTTTTTTTTTTTTGTATATGAAAAAAAAAACTTCTTTTAAATTCATGTGAAAAGGGACAGTACAAATGATATGTCACACAATACACTTAAAAGCTTTAACACACTACCGGCCACACAGAACGACAGGAGGGAGCTAGCGCCTTCCGGAAGAGACTCATAGATGTCTCTCATAGACCACAGCTGGTGAGTTGTAGGTGCCTTAAAGCATGCTGAGAGACTGTAGGAGAGGTGAGGCCAGGTACAGCCGGATCTCTGTCTTCACTCCATAGCAGCCATTTTGAAAAAAATTTTTATGTAGTTTTGAATCTGGTAGAAGGTAGGACCTTAATACTTGCCATTCAGTTCGACTTTGACTTAAGATCTCCTGAACAAGAAAACTTGTTTAATTGGAGGTAATGAAACAGATTGGAGTGGCTCAGCAGGGACAAATGGTGCATTAGGTGTGTGTGTGTGTGTGTGCGCGCGTGTGTGTGCGTGTGTGTTCCTTCTTTGCTTGGTGAAATGTTTTTGTTTTATTTTACATATTGTTTTCTTTAAATATAATTTTGTTCCCTGAACCTGTGAAACTATGCGACTGAGCTTGTTGCTAACAGAACGTAGCCTGGTTCTCCAGGAATGGCACGGGCTGCGTATAATTGGAGGGAGTGTTCTCTCCTTCGTGCCCGAGACTCTAATGAGAATGAAAACACACGCATTAAAATTTAAATGAGGTTAGCAACCATCCGTGATCTGTGCTTCCGCGTTTTAGTCCAGGGGATATGCTTAATATTCACCGTTCTCCAACGGCAGTTAATTAAAACTACTCTCTGTTTCAGAACACTCCTGATAAGGCGAGATTTATATTATAAAATAGAGAACGCCTCGAGCCAAAAAAATAAATAATAAATGAAAACATCTCACGCCAGGTATGGATCTTCACTGTTTTATTAACAGAAGTCTTATTTCTTTTCTTATCTTGGCTCCAATTAATTTGGGGAATGATGAAACAAATGTTTGAATTTCTGAAACAAGCATTCTCTGTAAATGTTAATGAATTTTTTTTTTTTTTTTTTGGGCGCAGAATTGCCGATTTCTCTCGCTGTCTGGAGATTCATTACAGCGTGTTTGCCGTTCGGGTGACCTTTTCGTCTTCGACTTTGCTTGGATTTTGCATTAAATATCTGTGTAGACAGCTGGACGTTTACTGGATTAAATGCCTTTGACTCAAATATAAAACAGCAGCTGCCCACCAAGGATTCAAACCCGCAGCCCCCTCCGTCTTGTCCAGTTCCTTCTCCGCATGACCGGCTGAACGGTGAACTCTGAGGTTATTCTGCACATGTATCAGGAGAGCACACAGAGGTCTACAGAACAGGATCTGTTCTGTGTTTTCTTTTTAGTTTAGGCAGATTATTTACATTTGGAGATTTTCTTTTTTTTTGTGTGTGTACCTATTAGCAAAGACGCAAGACATTTGCTCCTGGGGGTTTGTTCGGGAGCTTGTGGGCATTTGATCTTAGAGAGATTTATTGGTGATACATGAGCTGAACCGGAGTGTCTGCCCTTTTTGATATTTGCCGGTGAACATGTGGGGTGAAATGCAGGCTTTTTTGCTGCCCTAGGTCTCTGGGTGAAAAGGAACGAGCTCAGCGTGAGAATTTGAGCAGCTGTGCTGTGCTTTTTAGCCCTGTGGAGAGCAGTAATGTCGGACTCCGAAAAGGGGGTAGAGGCGGCTTTGAACTTGGGGGTCACGTGGCAGCCCCCCGGTGAGCTCATGGTTTACTGGGCACTGTCCCGTAGTTTATGACCCCAAAAGGCCATTTTAATTCTTTACTGCGCTAGTTTGTCATGCTAGGAACGGATGGGGAGCACGAGCGCAAATGCATTGCATAGATCTTGTCTGGTGCGTGTGTGTGTGTGTGTGTGTGTGTGTGTGTGTGTGTGCGCGTGTGTGTGTGTGTGTGTTGTGTGTGTGTGTGTGTGTGTGTGTGGTGTGCGTGTGCGTGTGCGTGTGCGTGTGCGTGTGTGTGTGTGTGTGTGTGTGTGCGCGTTCGTGTGTGCGTGTGTGTGTGTGTGCATGTGTTTGTGCCTGCCTGCGTGCGTCCGTCTGCATGTGTGTGTGCGTGTGTGCGTTTGTGTATATGTGTGTGTGTCCGTGTGTGTGTGTATGTGTGTGTGTGCGCGTGTGTGTGTGTGTGTGTGTGTGTGTTGTGGATGTTCGTGTCGTGTGTGTGTTACTGTAGGCTTGGTAATTGGCTGTGTTGCGACGTGTGTGTACGGTGTGATTCGTGGCCGGTGTAACCGGTGTGTGTGTGCATGTGTGTGTGTGGTCGTCAATTGTTGTTTGTCTCGTCCTCGACCGCTCTCTGGGGTGCATGTATGAAGTCGGGGGGTTTCGGTCTTAAGGGTCATCAGAGTAATGGGAAGGAGCCCATAGTGCTTTGGTGTCTTAAACCAAACAATCCATTAGCTCTCCCATGTGCTTTCCCGTATACGGGCAAACGTGAAAGGTAATCCTGAAAGGATTTAAAAGAACTTTCCTGAAATTTTTGCCTTCGGCCTTGCCCACTCGTGACTCGTGAATTCTGTTCTCCTGCTGTGTTGAGGCATATTAGGAAATAGCCTCACGGGTGGGTGTACGCCAAGTTACAGCAAATGTACATGACCTTGAACATTACAGGCATTTAGCAGACGCTCTTATCCAGAACGACTTGCACAACTTTTTACATAGCATCTATTTGTATAGCTGGATATATACTGAAGCAATGCAGGTTAAGTATTGCTGTGGTCTCCTTGCTCAAGGAGACCACGGCATTGTCCTACCTGGGAATCGAACCTGTGACCTTCCAGTTACAAGACCAACTCCTTACCCATTATACTACACTGCCGCCCAAATGTCATTCACAAGCTCATACTTTGATAATAACTGACCCAAGTGGCTCTTGGCTCTGGTAAGTTGAATGGAGATTAAAAGCTACCGCACAGTTAATCAGTTTCGCTGTTGACCTTGGCGTTATAACTGTCACACGTGATGTAATATGACGTGCCTCATTTCAGAATCTTTTTCAAATTTGGTTTCCTGGCGGCACCCCAGTCTCGTGCTCCAAATTAATATCGGAAGCCCGCATACCATAATAGTCTTAGGCCGACGTGCGTCCCTTCCTTCCACCAGCTGAGGCATAAACGCCCGTTTCCACGGAGACCCTCTTTCCATAACGGCGAACGGAATTGTAGGCAGCTGCTGGCGGCATCTGCTCAAAATTCCGGCCAAAGGGGGAAGCGTCTAGTTATTGGTTTAAAGAAATCTAATAAAGGCCCTAAAATGAAAAGAGCAACCAGCGGCTTTTTGTCTTTATCTGTGAAGGACAGACGACAACACACACGCGCGCACACACACGCGCACACACACACACACACACACACACACACACACGCGTGTGAATGAAGAGGTGGACGCTGAAGAGCGATGGCTGGCCAAATTGGTAGGAAAGTAGCGGAAGACACTGAACAGACGTCTCGTCTTTTGAAGGCCTACCGTTAAGCCTGTTCTGGTGTACTGCTGTGTTGGAAAAGACAAACGATTGATTAGGAAACACGACCACTAGTCTACAAGTCAGCGCTTTGTGTGGGGTGTCCCCATTTGTATCTAAAGCCTTTGATTCGCGCCCAGTGCACAGAAAATGCCACCGATTGGTTGTTTTGCAAGGCTCCTCTTGTTCGTCAGGACAGGAAGTCGTCTCACTCCACCTATGGAGTGGAATCCTCCCCGTACCTGTGGAAGTTTGTCCCAAGCTTTTAGTGATCAGTTCCACCCTTTTTAGGCATCAGTCTTCGTAACGTAAAACCCTGCATGAAACCATTTAATTGAGAGGTTGGGGGGTGGTTCACGGTGTGATCCCTGTGAACGCCCCTCTGAATCTACTGGTGAAGCGTGAAGCACTGCTAAATTGCTGACTCAAATTCCCAGGCAGAGCACAACAGCTGTACTTGTTAAACTGTCTGGTGAATTTGTGCGTTGTTAGCAGTTAGTTTTAATAGTTACCCGTCTTTTTTTTTTTACTGACACCTAAAAGCATTAACATTGACTGAGCTGAAGACAAAGATATGTATGCGCATAATTAGGAGACATTTGTCAGGGATTTGAGTGACACATCCTATTCAGTGCTACTGGACCAGAACTCAGTCTTCAGGTCTAATCTGTTCTCCAGTGTCACTCCCTGCATAAAATATCATGTCACTGTCAAATTACTGTTCTCTTTCTGCAGAAATATGAAGAGATGTATGTATGTTTGAGGTTCACCATATGGCAGCTTCCATCAGACAATTACATGTCAATTATCTCGTTTTAGACCATAAGATTAAGGGAAAGGCAGGCCACCCATGCACACAGTACACACACACACACACACTGTCACACACACACGCGCACACATACACGTGCACATGCGTACTCACACACACACACACACTCAGAAGCACGCTCACACACACCCATGCACACAGTCACACACACACACACACACACACACACACACAAACGCACTGTCACACACACACCCGCACACCTACACGTGCACATGCGTACTCACACACATACGCACAAGCACGCTCACACACACACGAGCGCACACTCGCACACACACACACGTGCGCACACTCACACGCACACTCGAACACGCACACACACATACATTTATATTCAACATTTCATTTCTTTCCTTCTCAGAGATGGTTCTGTTGCATGCGTGAGTGCCGCATTGCATCAGATTGAAGGGGTTTTTTTTCCCCGACACTAATGCGAGAGCGATCTGTATTATACCCGGAGAAGAGTAGCCTGCTCTTCACCCGCTGTGGGCTTCTGGGTATTTTCAGCGGAGCGTTGCCCACTCACTGACAAATTGCTTCAGCCAGCATTCAGAATCTGAGTAAAAAATGTCACTATATGAAGCCAATGAAAGTGAGTGGCTGACCTGCTGTGAGAAGTCTAACCATTGTTTTTTTTTTTCTGTTTCTCCCTTTCTTAGGTAAGTGAGTCTGGCTTTTAATCTCCTGCACGCCGGCTGAGGTGTGTGATTAAAACCGGTGAGTGCCAACTATTGGCTTTGCACTAACCGTACGTCGCGATCAATTTTAATTTTCTGCGCGCTGGTCAATACCCACATTTCCTGAACCTTACGCACAGGAAGAGAGGGAGAGAGAGAGAGAGAGAGGAACTAGGGTGGCTGGCATCCTTACTGTTTTGAAGCTCGGTTATTGTCTAAACCCACCTTCAAAAAGGAAATGCAAAAAATAAATAAATAAATAAATAAAAAATTGGCTGATGGTTTTTTTTTTCTGCTCTGCTCACGAACGCCTGTTGTCACAAGGCCACCCGCTCTCTTCTCTGTCTTTAGCATTTATCATAAAAGCTATTTTAATGAGAAAGCACTTTCCGAAAACGTGTCTTTGAGGCGCCATTTTAATGGCGGGCACACCTGTGCACCGCGGCGCTCCGCGAAATGGCTGAAATCACCCCGTGTGTACAGTACCGCACTCGCCCATCTACAGTCTGTTTTCCTGAGTGTGAAATGGCACGGTAAAACACTATTATATCAGTATAAAAGGGAAGAAAGCGCTTTTTAAACGTGCTGTGCATTAGGCTAAACTGGCCACACTTGCCCTTCAGCTTACAGGTTCCCCAAGGTTCCCATTCACGGGGTTATAAGGAAATTAAATTTATTTTTGCCATTTATTTTCTCATTTTCAGACTCTTGGCATTTTATAGAATATGAATAAAGTCAGCCATTTGGGAATATTTCATTAAAAAAAAAAATAGCCTATGCTGTTAGAAGTATTTTGTACCGGGGTGAAGGTTGTTTTTTTCTCTTTCTTTATTTTTATTCTGGGGGGGGGGGGGTGGTAATGTGAAATTTTCCAGTGTGGATTGAAGGTTGAGTTTCTGGTGACCTCCTGGGTTGTGTACAGATTATCCTTGTCTTGACTGTTCTCTTTTTCCTCCCTGCAAAAAATGCCTGTCTTAAGTAAAAAATCCTTACCCCATTGGCAAATCTTGAAATGAATTGAACTGTCTCATCTCATTGTCAGTAGGAATGAGCCTATTAATGAATAAAGTGAACAGATTTAGTACATGAAAATTAAAAGCTTCTTTTGTAGGATTTCTTTTTTTTTTTTGTCGGCCTCAATGCCCCTCTCTCTGTGAATACAGACCTGTGGCCATGGTTTACTGGAATGGGAACTTTTCTTTGGACCACATTGTCGTCGCTTTGTCGATCCAATTACGTCCTCGCCTGGGCTGAGTTGAGAAAATGTTGTGAATCTTCTGCCCGTAAATATGGAACGAGCCAAGACCTAGGTAATCTCGTTTAAAAAAAGTTGTTTTTTTTTACTCGTTGCGGTGGACATTCCGCGTATTATGAACAGCAGAACCCCCCCCCCCAGTTTACAGGGGAAAGGAAGTCCATTCGCTGCTGCTGACGGAACACCGGTGACAGAACATCGTCGCTTCAACATTCTTAGGTCCGGAGTTTGAGCTTCGTTAGGCTTCAGGGGCCTCGTTAGCGAAGTCCAACTGGAAGCAGGCCTAAACTTCGGCTCAACTGCTCGCAGAAGCTCATTCTGAAGTTTTATAACAAGCCGACAGCGTACGCTGCTACTCCCCCCCCCCCCCTCGTTAATTTGATACGAGTAGCTTTTTTCCCGTCATTCTCAGCTTGCTAGCGCTCTCTGAAACGCTGGCATTTTCAACGCCGTCAGCCGCTGAAAGAACGCATTCAGAATTTCGCTTCGGGTCCTGGCGTGCGTTTGGATGTCACTTCCGCCACGAGGGGGAATGTGTTTTCTCTCACGGTGGGGGAAAATCTGCCGCTCGCTCTTTGAAAGCGCCGGTAATGACCGGCCTTTCCAGTACGATCTAGAAACCGGCAAGTCGTCCGTCGCGTCCGATACTCTTTGTTCTGTCAGTGTGTTTCAGACGTCGTACCCATTGTTCTCGAAAAAGCGCAAAGACGTGTCGAATATTGATTCGTTTTCCGAGGAGCCGGTGGGCCAGATATTGCACGCGCGCGTGTCAGTTGACATGATTGTAAGCAAAGTACATGTCATATTTTCCATGCCAATATTCTGAAGCTGTGGAGCCAAGATGAGGCGTCTGGCTCAAATAATAAAGTAGGCTAGGCTGCGGCATTCTCAGAGCAAGAAAAAACACCTTATTGAAATTCTTCCCTCTTCGTCTTTTTCATTGTGTCCGCCCCCCCCCCCCCCCCGCCCCCGCCAAAGATGTGAACTGTGGTTATGCATCGCAAGCAAATGGAGACTAAATTAGGGATTCAAATATCTCTGCATTAGAGTCACTGTGAATTACTCCAGCGTGTCAGCAGGCTCAAGCTTTTTCACTCTGGATTTCTTTTCTTTTTTTATTACATTTTTTTGGGGAGTTTTTTTTGCCGTAAAATGATTGCATTGCAGATTGAAGATGTTGTGCCTCCCAAGCTGAAATGGCCATACTGTCTTCGTAAGGCTGCGAGATGGACGTGGCTGCTGTCCAGTGGGTTTAAATTTCCATCTGTGGTGATACGATAGTTAGGATTGCCGACTAGTTGGATAATTTAGGCAAAGTTGTCAATGAAAAGGTGTGTCATCTGCCAGCACCACCTATTGAGTTTCCTTCTGCTGGTACTGAAAAGGGTCTTTTCTATTGGGCTGTTGGGGATGAAGGCGGGGCCAGCGACCAGCCCGGTGCTGGGATTGGTTAACGGAGACGTTCGTCAGGAGGTTTTTGAGGAAGGGGAGCGAGGCCACCCCTATCCATTAACCTGGGGGGCACACACCTGGACAGGTGTTGTCTGACCCTACCCAGCAGTCCATTCCCACGGGAGGAAGCGGGTGTTGGCGGGAGATTTCCCCTCAGCCAGTCGAGCAGGCTTTGTTTCCTCGGGAACAAAAAGGAAAGGTGCGTTCAGACAAAGGCCCGTTTTTTTAATTCCAGGACCAGTGCATTATGGGAAAGGAACATCAGACACGTTCCCCTTAAACGCTCTCCCTAAGTCTAGCCGGCTGCAGGCAGCCATTCGGTTGACGATTTGCATTTATTTTCATCTGCGGGTGGTCCGGTGAAAGTATGCAAACGCGCAGATCGCAACGTTTCTCGCTATTTGCCTGCACCCCAGACATCGACATCGCAATTTCCATTTATTATCACTGCGCTGGGCTGCAACCGGCATAACCTGTGGAAGAAAGCAAAACGGGAAGTCTTATACAGTAGGACATTAAATTACATTACAGGACGTGCAGTACATTACAATTTAGCTTATCCAGAGTGACAATGAAAATATCCATGTCATGGCCATATATGTGCATACAGAGGGAATGAACTGGCAAGAAAGAGATTTCCATTTTACCGTTTTTTTTTTCTCTAAATAAGAATTTGGTGTGTGGCATGCGGTTCGCGTGCCCACATGTAAACACCCAGAGCTACGTTCGATGCGCGGTGCTTTAGAAGTATGAGTCAGAGGATGGAAACCTACGGTAACGATGAGATGAAGATCGTTTGGATGGGAAAACTGGGTCTCTGGCAGTGAAGGAGTGAACCTGGGTAATGGAGTCATATCAGGTATTTGCTGTCGCACAGATTGGTGCACAGCGATGTTAGTCATTGCTTTAATTGTCAGGGGCATTCCTTCTATTCCAGCCAAGGCTTCTTAATTTGATGTATAATTTCATGCGAACACCTCGGGGGGAAAAAAATAGCACCTTTTCAAAGGTTGTCTAACCCACAGCGTGTGTGTGTTTGATTATCACTGCAATTACGTTGCGTGCAAAGCAGTAATCATGAGCTGTTCTAGAATGGATTTTTAGAAAACTTTTATATCTCTGAGCTCCCCACGTACAGCATGGCATGCACGTGTATCTTAGCATATGCAGTGGATAATAGCTACACAAATACATGACATTGCATTATAGGCATTTGGCAGACGCTCTTATCCAGAGCGACGTACAACAAAGTGTATAACCATAACCAGGAACAAGTATGACGAAAACCCTAGAGAGAAGTACCGGACCAAGTGCAGGGAACAAACGCATAGTTCAATTTGGACCCTGAAGGTTAAACTGATTAACACTAACAAATACACTAATATAACAAAAAGAATGTGTATAGCCCTGGGTCTGGGGCTGTTTTACATGGTTCTCAGCAAACCAAGGCCTCTTAGTTCCAGTTCCAAGGCAAATCTTAATTCTACAGCATACAATCGCATTCTAGGTGATTTCATGCTTCCCCAACAGTTTGGGGAAGGCCCTTTCAGCATGACAATAGCCGTGGGCACACTACGAGTTCCTTCCTAGAAATGGTTTTGTCAGGAATGATGTGGAAGAACTTGACTGGCCTGCTCAGAGCCGTGACCTCAACCCCACCCAGCACCTTTGGGATCAATTGGAAAGTCAACAGCGAGCCAGGCCTTATCACCCAATCAGTGTCCAACCTCACTAATGCTATTCCGGCTGAATGGAAGCAAATCCCTGCACCAGTGCTCCAGCATCCAGCATAAAGCCTTTCCAGAAGAGTGGAGGTTGTTATAGCGACCAGCTCCATATTAATGCGCATAATTTTGGATGAGATGTTGGATGTCAGGTGTCCACATACATTTGGCCATGTAGTGTATGTCTGCATTTTGTGATACTTAAAATATTTTGTTTGAAATATAAATGTCTATTTGTCACTGTCCCAGTCGTTATTATTTATTGTGGTCACAACTTAAACGAGAATTTAATTTTGGCCCGTCTAGGGGGCAGAGTGTAATTTAATCACCCTTCAGTTTGATCCTTTTTTTAAAAATTTCGTCCTTTTTGAACAGAAGCAGGAAATGAGTGCTGCTGAGGTGTGACTCGCCGGGAGGGCAATGTGACCGGTGTTTTTAAGAACGGCCCGTCCATGTGTCCCGCGCCGCGACCCGCGGCTCCTCGCGGCGCGTCCCGCGGTACTCCGTTAGCACGATAGCACGGCCGCCGGTTAGCGCCGGGGAAAACATCGCCGTCGCCGAGAGACGCCGAGGCAGCGTTCCGCGGCGAACCGAAACGCTTCGAGGACGATACTCCTCTCTCTCAACGCGCCGTTAACCCTACGCTGGAAATTCCGTGTTTTTTTTTTTGTTTTTTTTTTGTGTGTGTGCTCTCGCTCATTTTTTTTAAAGCCAGGGGGAGAGAGTGTGTATCAGGCCCGGGGAAATGAGGTCTGCCTCACAGACCCCGTTTCCGCTTTGCGCTGGAAACAGGACCAGGTTTTGGCTTCTTGGCGTGAGCGGCCGAGGTATGAGTCACCCACAATGCACTGGGGGCATGGCTTTCTGCTTCCACTGCTGCCAAACATCACTTCTGTTGATATTTCTGTTCCCACGCCTCACCCCCCCCCCCCCTCCACCCCACCCCCACCTCTCTGTTTCTCATTTTTCCACCTTCTTTGGTGACAGGGGAGAAGAAGAAAGAGACGTTCATTGGGCCAGTCTTTATGAAACACAGGCCGGTCTGTTGAAACACCCGGAAAAGGGAAATTGGATTTCCGTAGGGGCTGCTACTTTCTCCAGCTTCTCCATTCATTCGTGCGCGATGCGAAGTACAATGGACAGACGCACTGTCAACACAGCCAGCCAGGGACGCCTGAAACGCATCTTATTCCCCCCTGCACAGTACAATGTTTAGTGTTAAATCAGCTCTTACAGAGTGCATGTGGTCCCAACTGGACTTGTATGTAGCAGTGTCAGCAGCATGCATGCAGTGGAGTCTGGGATATGTAATGAAAATCTCAGAGTGACGAGTCCAGTTTGCGCTCCTCTCGAAGACGCGAGCGTTTGCTGGAAAACCAGCTCAGCGCCGTCTAATTAATAACACAGCAGTGCCTTCTAAATGAATTCAATCCAATAGAATCCTGCTGCTTTTTTAATGCTGTGTTCCCCTGCTCCGTCTCTAGCGGCTTTCTACCACCCTCCATTTTGAGGTGTGTGTGTGTGTGTTGTGCATGTGTGTGTGCATGCATGTGTGTTTGTGTCAATGCATGTGTGTGTGAGCACATGTATATGTGTGTGTGTGTTTGTATGTGGGTGCCTGTGCGTGTGCGCGTGCAGCATGCGTGTGTTTGTGTGTGTATGTATGTATGCATTTTTACACTTTGAAGAAGCTGATTTCTTGGCATTCTTTACTGTATACGCGTCCATGTCTGCACCTGCATGTGTGCTTGTGTGTGTGTGTGTGTATATATGTATGTACTGTGTGTATGTATGTATGTACTGTGTGTATGTGTGTGTGTGTGTGTGTATGTGTGTGTGTGTGTGTATGTATGTACTGTGTGTATGTGTGTATGCATTTTTACACTTTGAAGGAGCGGCTTCCTTAGCATTCTGCACTGTACGCTCTCAGCCTCTTTGCCGGCGGCTCTGGGGCGGATCCTCCCGCGGCTGCTGTGTCCAGCGCGGTGTGGGAGTGCCGCTCTCTGGCATCGTTATTGAGCCCCCGGACTGCGGAGGAGGCCGCGGCCCGGGTCAGCTCGCCATTATCACGTCTGACTCCAGCCCGGGATTCACTCCTGCAATCACCGCCCCCGGGCCCCGAAATAACAGGAAGTGAAAATTGTGCATCGGATTGCTTTGATTAAATGGTTTGGCACCCTCCCTCCCCCCCCTTCAGGAAGGCCTCAATATAGCCCCCCCCCCACTCCTCCCCACCACCCTCTCCTCTTCAGGAAGGCTGCAATATACCCCCCCCCCCCCCACTCCCCCCACCACCTTCTCCTCTTCAGGAAGGCCTTAATATACCCCAGCCCCCCCCCAAAACAAATGCCAGCCCACCCCCCTCTCCCCTCCCACTCTCTTGGGTCTGCCTCTGGTTTTCAGACCGCTATTACCCGCCGCGGCCCACAATGCAGTTCTTTCACGCCAGGGCGCCACACGGCCGCTCTAATATCCCAGCAGGCCTCTGTCAACACGCGTTCATCCGCCGCGATCGCGGGAAGGGGGGGGCCGGGCCGGGCCGGCGGCCAGTAATACGGGGTCACGCCCGGCTTCCATACCGCCAAATATTTGACGGCGACGTGCAGTAATTGAAGTTAGCCGAGCTTTATTGAAAGAGCCGCCATTCCGCCTCCCCCACTCCTCCCCTCACACACACACACACACACACACACACACACACACACACACACACACACACATACACATACACACACACACACACACACACACACTCACACACACACACATATGCACATACACACACACTCGTACGCACGCACACACACACATATGCACATACACACACACTCGTACGCACGCACACACACACATATGCACATAAACACATAGACAAACATGCATCCATGCACACGCACCCACACATGCACACACACACACACACACACACACACACACCTCTCCTCAGTGACATGGCTCTAAACGTAAAGTGCTGGAAATGCCATTTATTTATTTTTATCACTTCAGACCCAGTACGTCGCAGACTTCCTGCATCGTGAAGTAAAACAGCCTCTGTACGTTAGGCCTTCAAATTGAGGCCTTTTGTTTTTTTTATTTTTTTGCCTGAACGTTATGAACCGAAGGCCTAATAATCTTCACTCCTCCTCTCCGCCACTCCCTGACAGAATTTCATCACCTGTTTTTTTCCCCCCCCCCTCTTCTTTAATGCTCTCCTCTTCTGGAGGAGGCGGCAGGGTTTCTGATTCTCTTTGAAGGTGAAGAAGCTGGCCCCTGCACCTATTACCCGCGTACATTCCACCTACCTTTTTTTTTATTATTTATTTATTTTTTTATTTTTTTTATCTGGACCCGGATGGCGTCTCTATAAATTTCTCACGGGGGCGAGTCAGACTGTCATCGGCTCTTTCTTCCTTTTTCATTAAACGGTGAAGACGCGCGAAGCGGCTGCCATTTTGAGATGCCTGTCAGTCTAAAAAAAAAACCATAAATGGCGGATAATCGGGCGGGAATCTTATACCTGAGGGCCCTCGGCTGCACCGATACCTCTCGCCGTCTTATTATTGTGTGTGAGAGGGAGAGAGAGAGAGGTTTCCAGGACCCGGTTATTTCTATTTACTATTGTTTTTATTTATTTATTTAGCCTTTATTTATATAGGGAGCACCTCCTCACAGGTGCCCTGACACTGGCATACCAACATGATACGACGCAATAGTACAACAATACAAATAAACGTACGTACGTTACGGCACGCAATATTAAAAGACGACAAATGATGAGCCTACTTGTGCATAATACGTAGCTTATACTATGCTTGTACGAAGTTCCCAGACAATCCAAAATTGAGTAGGACTGGAGATGCCAGATTTAAAAACTGAAAAAAAGAAGACAAATGGAGACAACATGTCAACATTATGTAAAACAGGTTGCAAGTGTGGATATAAAAAAACGGTCTGGTGAATCATTTTTTGGGGATTTCTTGGCGGCATCTTTCTCAGACGTCTCGTTTTCCGCCATTGCAGATTCAGCGGGCGAGGCGGGCGAGGCGGGCGAGGCGGGCGAGGCGGGCGAGGCGACGCTCCACTAATTGGGCCCGATTGAGTCTGACGAATGCAGCAAACACCACTTATTGATTTTTTTTTTTTTGGGGGGAGGGGGGGAGGCTTTTCCGCCGCATCTGTGTCAGCCCGTCGGGTAATTGTCCTCCGAATAGATTGCCGTGTGATTGGGGGTGAAAGATTTGTTTAGCGGAAAACGATGACAGCGGCTGAAATAGACGGAATCGGAATGCGAGCGGTATCTGTGAAAGCATGTTTATCCGTCTGTCGCAAAAAATGTTCATTTTTAATGTTTTTTGTTATTGAGGTGACGGGAGGCTCTGCGTGCCCAAATTACATCTTACTCTCTTCACTTTGTCGACTGCCTCTCAGCTTCATTTTCTTTATTTATTTTTATCATGGTGGGGGGTGGGGGGGGGGTTGAATGCTTTTTAGTCCTTTTAGTCTGCCGGATTTTTATTTGGCAGTTGTTCCGCGAGTTCCCTTGACTTGCTCTTCCTTCCCACTCAAGAACCCAATCTTACGCCCTACAGGGGGACCACAAACTGAACGGTTGCCGTTATTTCACAAAATGGCGGCCGTCCTGCATTCGAGGAGTCAACCCCGGAACTCGCTCTTGTTCGTCTTGGCTGAATCGCCGTGGGTGACCGCGGCTCCAGGGGCTGTTTTCGTTCGTTCGTTCGTTCGTTCGTTCGTTCGTTCGTTCGTTCGTTCGTTCGTTCGTTCGTTCGTTCGTTCGTTCGTTCGTTCGTTCGTTCAGCTCGACGACGAGGGTCGTCTTGGAAACCTTGTTCTCGCCGGCTGCACACGGCGTCCGCGCCTCGCTGGGAAACGGGGCTGGCTCTCGATGCCGCGATTCGCCGACGGTGACAGAATGATGAACGGCCGGGGTCTGGGCGAAAAAGTAATTAAACCCCTCTTTATTTGTATTACAGGGTGCGCAATTTGTTTGTCGGAAAGGGGCGTTTGCCACCGAGTTTTAATTTGATTGCTGGTCGGTGCCTCACCAGAAGGACACAAATCACTGGCTGCTTGGAATAGAGAAACAATAGTTCGATGGTTGACAGTTCCAGCTCGTACTAATAATAACACACACAACGCTGACTCAATCTGCCATTATTTCCTTCTTAGATTGTTGAAGTGGTCCTGCAGAAGGACTGGTACTGGCACTGAGGAAAAAAGGAATGGAAATTTATTGAATATTGAAAATATTGAAGATTTTGAAAATTTGCAAATAGCGAATCATACAAAGCGAGACCCTCTGTGTATGCTGTAGCTTGGACAGAGAATCTAACATGTTTGCTTCTATTCTATTCTATGCCCCCTCTCTAATGCACTTGCTGTCCTATTACATCCTGACTGCCCAAGAACCAATCATCTGAGGATGATTGTTTCAGGGCATCCAATCATCAACAAATTAAACCTTTCTGACCAATTATCTCGCCCAGTGCAGAGAGGCAGATGATTGGTCAGATTGGTCAATCCAATCATCTGCCTGAACCCCCGACCTGACCAGGATAAGTGGGCTAGATACTGGATGGATGGATAGACAGTGAAGGAGCTGTATAATGTTTGCATTTGATTAAACCTTCTTTTGGCTGAGGGGGGGCTGGCTTTTTCCCCCCACATCATCATCTGGTGCTGTAGTTGAGGGGGCAGCCATACCTGAGATATCTGTCAGCACCATGAGGTGGGGGGCATTTGGCTCATTTTATCCCCCCCCCCCCCAACTTCAAAGGGATTTTCATTCTGTCCTTTTCTGTTCCCATCTGTAATATTAACCTCTTGGCATTAATGTACCTGGAGATAGGCCTGCAGTGCCCCTCTCCTGCATCATAATGACAGCTGCAGGTCATGTGACAGACAGTGCACCTCTATAGAGCATTTGAACCCTTTGTGTAGTGTATGCTTTTGGAATGTTTATGTATTTATTTCATTTTTTAATTCAAAGTGAGTGTTCTAGAACTCCAGTTCTTTCAGTCACCAGCAGCGATTGTTACATCAGCATTGGAATGTTCAGTAAAGAGCATTCTAGTCACATATTTGTGACCGTACTCCCTTGAAGGGTTAAAGCCAAAGCCAATCACGGCTATTTCAGTGCCTTCAGTGTGCTACCATGGTAGAGCTTCGCTACGCCAGTTCTGCTCTGATTTGACATCTGCACTTTGAAAGGGAAGAGGAGGGGGAATGCTAAGATGGAGGAATCCGGTGAAAAAGTTTATTTCACGCCCGTGTTTAGCCCAGAAGCGCATGCTGCTTTGGCTGCTTTTGATCTGAAGGCGAACAGCTGAAGTTCGTCTGCGTGGTTCTCCAGCAGCTGTTCTGCAGCGGGGCGTCCTGCTGTTTGATGGAGGAGGCTTGGTGGGGGTTTTTGCTCGGTTTGCTACTCCAATGGGAGACCTCACAGGAAACTGGTGAAAGTAGGGCTCCTGAGTTCACTGTCCGGTTGCAGTGATGGGGACACTGTGCAGTAGGAAACCCCTCATCTATTCTAAAGTGAAACGTTGCACCGAGGTTCTGACTCTGAGTCCGGTTATAAAAGACCTATTGGCACTTACAGAAGAGAGAAGGAACTTCCCTGATGCCTGGCAATGTGATATTATTGTTGCATCGTGTTCAGATCTTCACACTGTGTGTACATAACTGAATCGTGGTCAGAACAATAATAATACTAATCATCATCATCATCATTACTATTAGATTATTATAACAGCATGTTATAATATACACACCCACAATACTCTTTAGCACAGAGTACATGTTTAATAATAATTGAATGCATATGGATATACGAAAACATTAGGGACCCTCAAATTGAAAGGCTACCCATTATTAGACGTAAAAGCCGGTGGGCCTACATTACAGAATTCCATTCAGCCAGGCCCCGGTAGCTTTTATTCGGTTCTAGTCCGACTATGTTTCGTGCACTTTTCATCATGAACCTCTGATCCGCCATCGCCAGTGTTGTCATTTACATGCAAATGAGATTGCGTTGCTTTTTTCCTGTTGTGACTTTTCCGTACGGCGACGCGAAGAGATAAAAGAGATGTATGGAGATATGGAGGCTTCTGTCGCGGGAGGGTTTTCTTTGATGCGCCGCCAGTTTCCTGAAATGTTATTTAATCTGGCAACCGCGCGCGATTCTGCCTCGCTCGGCGTTGACAAATTTAGGCGGTTGCTGAGTGCCGGGCGTCTGCCGACTCTTTGATATTTCGGCGTTAGATTCTGAAATATGGCAGTCCAGATTGCTCCTGTGTGCTTAATTCTACTCTGTTTTTTTCGAGGGGGGGGGGAGGCATATTTGATGGCCAGAAATTTAAAAGGAGGATTTGATTCCAGGGGACGTCAACAAACAGTACATTTAATTTGATTAAAATGCATTTATTAAAATAACTTTTTTTTTTTTTTTGTCAAGATAAGATTTTCTTTTTGTGGCATTCAGTGCATACGCAAAACTAAAATCAAATCATTGCACTTCACTTTTCTGTGTTTTCCCCACTATTTCAGTGATCACCAGACCCACGCTGTCATGATGTGTATATAACTTCAATTTGTTACTTGACCCTTTAAAGTGCTATGTCACAACTATGATGTAACAATCACTACTGGCAATTGCAGTGGTTCTAGAACACCAGCTTAGAATTCTGAAAAAACATTCCAAGAAACCTACAAAGGGTTAGTGGAAGCAAGCCAGTTGCAGTCTGTGAATGGAATCTTCCGATTTAAACATGACCAGAAGGCTAAGCGTATGTCCTGATGTAGACACGCCTTCATTAAGATTCAGTGTCTTCTCGGTGCTGTACTTGTAACCCCAAAGACACACAGGCTTGGTTCCCGGGTGAGGTTTGGCCATTGTGTCCTTGAACGAGGTACCTGAATGGATCGAGTGCCGTAAATATCCATCTATTTAAAGGGATGAATGTGTAAATGCGTTCGGCTATTTCTGCAGACCAGGAAATGAGTTGAGAGTCTGCTGGACAAATAAATAATGTAACGCAACAGTAAATCAATGTCCTCAGGTCTCAGCTCCTTTGGACTGATGGTAATCCCTTTCCTGAAGGTCAGTCCGAAACCTCAATGAGAACGATAATCATTTCTATTTATTCATTCGTATTTATGAATTTCAAATTGCCCAAACGGCAGAGGGGGGGCCCCGTGCGTGCGTCGTGAAGGAATGTTTCATTATTAATGGGCTTCGACTCAGAGAAAAAATCATCGGATCACTCCTGGGATCGAAACCTGTTTGGCTATTTCAGATTAAATCGGCTGTGGCCCCCTGTTTTTATTTTCTCTCTCTGCCGGGAGGAAAACAGTCATAAATATTTATGTAATGATCATAAGAGTGATGCTATTTCAGCAACACCCGGGTTTCTGACCACGGAACGTGAGCGCTCAGTAGCCCGCCCATTAAACGCTTAATTAACCATTAATAGCTGCATTATAACAAATGCATTATTGATCCGCGGTTGAACGTTTGCAAATAATAGTCAATGTTTTAGAGAGAGGAGGTCGTATTCGGCAATTTCCGAAAATCAATCGAATTCCTGTTTATTTATTGCTGAGATAGGAATTCATGCCACGCGGCAGTGTTGTGACCTTGTCGAGAGGTTTATCAATCTTGGCAAACTGAAGGCCTGCATGAAAATGCCAATACTGGCTTGTATTAATGTTGGAGCAGAAACGTTATTCGTTAATAAGTAAAAGTTATCCAAGGACAGCCCTTGGAAGAAACGGAATCCATGAACGACATTTGAGTTAGGAATGCAAGTGAGTCAACGCAATAAAAAAAACATGGATTTTATTTATTTATGTTTTTTTTAATGAGGGATGGATGGCTATCTGTGGCTGAGACATGACTTGTCTCCTGCAAAGGACAGAAGCGAGAGAGAAGAGAGAGAAAGGGAGAGAGACAGAGAAAGAAAGATAGAGGACACTGTTAGAAGCCTAATGTTGTGACTCACAGGGAGTGCTTTCCCAGTCATTTACTCACTTAAGCACATTCACCCTGCTCACATCCTACACGGCCTGCCCGCCATCCGTCAACTGTCACAATTCAAACGTTCAAACTGGAGGCGGGGAGGTGATGGATGTTCCATTCCGTTGAGGGAGGGCGGGGAGGGGTGGGGAGGGAGAGGGGCGGGAGGGGAGGGGAGGGGAGGGGAGGGAGGGGGGGGTGGTGAGTGTCAGTTTATACGCACCTGGCGAAGGGATCTTCATCGACGGTGGCCTAGGGGGCGTGGCCCGGTGAGTTTAAACAGGCTGAGGTTGGGGGTGACGACGCCCTGTGGAATGGGAAGATCTCATCCTCGTTCCTCTCACCCTGTAATTAACCTCTGCGTAACTCCGCACTCATCCCCTCCCCCCCCCCCCGAGGTTCGCAGAACGGCCTCGGGTGCCTGTCACCACATTTAAGAAAACAAAATAAAGCTCAGGTGCGTTCAGGCGACGTTGCAGTAAATCAGAATTAGACGTGGAATGACTGTAATGAAGTTCGCTGATTGAGGCATCTGAAGCTGACTCCTGCCGCAGGTTCAGAGGCTCCTGTAAAATGGCGGCTCTGTCAGGAGAGACCTGCAGAGCTGGCGGTTGAGTTGAAGCCGTTACGTGTGGTCCCGCTTTGACGCCGACAGGAATCTTATTTGCTGCCCACAAGGTGGCCATTTCCTGTGTGATGGCATAATGCTTAGGATGCCACTTACAGCACAGATTGGGGGGTAGGGGTGGTTCTGCTGTTTCCTGGCCAGATTCCCAACCAGTCTCTTTCAATCTGGCTGTCTAATCGCCCCCCAGGATGACTGGTGTAATAACTCCCTCCGTCTCTACATTTTTGCATTCCGGTGCAAAATGTGTGCGCAGTCACAGTGCAACCTTCGTGATCCCATAGCGCTTATCAAGGGCTGCTGGGTGGCTCACCACGTTAAAGCACCGTTCTAGCACCGTGTGCATATTCTAGCATGTGTTTACACTGCATAGGGCTGGACACCAACGTTCAACGTGTATACGGAAAGGACAGAAAATGAAGAAACAAGGTTTTTGTTTGACCTTGACGAAATCTTGTCCCAGTTCCCTGCTAAGGCAGCTCGACACGTGAAGAAACAATAGACAGTGGGGGAGAAACACATCACACAGTCCCTCCTACACTGTTATTGTTATTTTAAACGGTACTCCCTGCTTGAGCGGATGCTGTGGTGTGTGGTGTCACCCTCGTGTTGCCCTTCACTGCACTTGGAGCCGGTGTGACAAGATAAACACGAGCGGGCCCGCCTCACAGCTCACAGGTCAGCGCTAATCGCTAAGCGATAAACCATTTGGAGCCGCAGACCGTCAAACCGCGTCAAACTGCTGAGCGTCAGTTATTTTCCTTTTTTTTTTTTTGTAAATGCATAAAATCCCAATTACTCTGGGAGGAGCAGTAGCCTGATTCACACCTCACCCCCCCTCCTCGACACGTTGTGAATGGATACTGTCCGGAAACGAAAACTGGGGTTAATTGTGACCTTCAGTAACACCCTTCATCCGTATCGCCGTGGCTACGGTGGAGACGGTTGCCAGGGTTGCGCTGATGGCCGGCGTCTGCGTTTATGCTGAGCGGCCGCTGAGTGTGAAGGTCGTCCTGGTTTTTTATTTTTCTGCCAGCGGAAGAACAACAGCAGCCAGCCAGCGGCTCCCGTGGTGCACTGATGGCAGGGGCGGCCATGTTTTCCACTGCCCTGGCACAAGCGTGTGATCCAGGGCAGTATGGATTTTAGGGGGATCAGGACGATATTTTGGACAATGGGGTCCTCGTTACTTGATGCAGTGATGTTTATGGGGACCTTTTTAGTCGGTGCAGTGAGGTTCACGGGGACCTGGTTTTTTGGGGCAGTGGAGTTTTATGATGACAGCGTTGTGATGGCACTGGGCTGCAGACATGAGAGTTTTCAGACAGTGGGGTTTATTATCCGAGTGCACAATCTATTTCAGGTTTTTGTGCCAACTTCTGCTCATGATTATTTCATTTTCTCAATCGTATCTGACATTTGTATAAGCACCGGCTACAGAGTGTGTCCTAAAGATTTGTCCTTGCTGTTTGGGCGAGTGCAGTGTGCAAGGTCCTTGTTAATTGGGGCAGCTGGGCTAATGAAGATCTTGTTGATTCGTGGGGCTCCGTGGGGTTTGTGGGGGCCCTGTTCTTTAGGGCAGCGGGGTTTACAGGGGCCTTGTTCTTTAGGCTTCCCCCTCACCAGGCCACTTAGCCACGGCGCCCATTTTGTCACCCCTGCCAGCCTGGCCATATGTTTTCCGCACACAAGCAGGACTGAGAGCATATAAATATTCAAATTAATGGCTCTTGTCACATGCCTCTCGTGGCATAACCCCTCCTCAACACACACACACACACACATACTCTCTCTCTCTCTCTCTCACACACACACACACACACACACACACACACACATTTTGCCCCACTCAAGGAAGGGCCAAGGAGACACCTGCAGCCGTCCATCAGGTGCAGTCTGGGTCTTGGGGGCAACACCTATTACCTGGAAGGAGAGACGCCTTTGAACCAAAGCCGTCTCCTGCTCTTTGATTTTACACATTTGTATCATGTTCCAGGTCAAATCATTTTACACAGTCTTTCTTTCTTTTTTCCCTTCATTATTATTAAGATTTTTTTTTACTATTATTGCTGTGAGTTGCTTATTGGTGGTACTGCACAGCGCGTGTGGGGCTGCTCTCTGTACCGTGAAGCCAGTGGCAGTTGGTTTTCGAACACCTCGGTGTGGAGCACAGCCCCGCACAGATACACGGAAAGGCGTAATGAAGCGTCCGGTGCGTACTCCCTTTAAAATCCTCGTGTCTGTGAGATATGATGGGGGGAAGAACCGGGAGGGGACGAGAGGCGCTGGGTGTTACTCTCTCCCTGCCAGATGCGCGGGGCGCGGTTCCTCCCGCAGTCCTCCTGGCTTTCCGGCTCCGGGCCCGGTGTGTGCTCCCGCATATCTTTACGCGCCGCGGCGTAGAGCTAATAGATTTTCGGCGAATCGCAGCCCCCCGTTCTCTGGGGAGCGGCTCTCAGCGCGGCGGCGGCGGTCGACAGCGGCCCCCCGCTTTAATTAAAACGCACTCTCTCCCGTCTCCATTTTTCACCAGCCTCCCCACCCCCCCCCCCAGCGCCCTCCTGCTTTTTGGCTCTTCAGCGGGCACGTGCCGGCGAGAGAGATAGCCTGGGGGGGGGGGTAGCGAGCAGCTGCCGGCGGCGGGCGGAGACGCCGATACGGAGGAGGAGGAGGAGGAGGAGGAGGAGGAGGAGGAGGAGGGAACGCCGCCGACAGCTGCTCACTACCGCGAAGAAACAAACCGTACTTTTCACACGCCATTTATTTATAATCAGGAGTCGAAAGAGATATTCCCCCTTGGTAATATAACGTGCGATCATCCAAAATGGTTGAGTTGCCGTTTGTTTGTTTGTTTTTGTTTTTTTCTTTTGCTGAGAGAGAATCCGTGGCCCGTGTTTTCTCGAGGAAATCTTTTCGGATTCTGTGTTGTGTGTTCACACACCGAGGGGGAAAAGAAAAAAAGAAAAGAAAGAAAAAAACCTGGATTCTGGAGAAAGCAATTAACTCCAGTGGCTGGTTTTACCCATCGCTGAGCTTGTCGTAAGACGGCCACAGCTGAGTGCGTCTCCCCCTCGCCTGCCAGACAAGCCTCTCCCGCACCCCAGAAAAAGGCTCTTTGAACAAGGTGATTCTTTTCTAATTGCTGTTGTTGCAATTCATGACACCCCCATTATCTTTCCCGAGGAGCCCGGCCTCTCATGCGGAGCGGGCCGTCCGCCCTGATTGGCTGTCGAGCAGCTCGAGCCGAAAATCAGTGACAGGGGTGGGGAAGAAAGGTGGAGCCCCCCCCCCCCTTTCCCTTCCCTTCCCAGAATGCCCCACTCCCCCCAACCTCCCCCCCCCACCCCTTCACTGACCTTCCTTCCGAAGCTGAGGCCCAGTCTGAGGAGCGCGGGGGGGTGGAGGGGGGGCAGAATCGGCGGGGGGGGTGGGAAATAATCGCTATTCCGTAACCGCGGTGCGGGGCAATCAGCCGGCCTGTCGTTTCACGGGCCTGAGCTTCGGGCCGCCGAATGCAACGGCGGGTTTTCTCCGCGCTTTAGCGGCTTCAGAGGTCCTGGGGGTGGGGGGGTTCGGGGGGTCGCGGGTCGGGGGTGGGTGGGGGGGTCGGAATAAAAACGCTTAAAAAGATTTTATGATGCGTCGTTGATTTTCGGCTAATTTTCCGGGACGCGGTCGGTCCTGTCGCTCACGCGCGCGCGCGACTTGAGTGGCGGGATCCCGTGGCGGCGGCGGCGGCTTCCTGATCTGGCGGGATTAGCGAGTGTGCGGATGCGCCGGGTCGCGCCTTGTGATGCGGCGTACGGATGAAATTGGGGATTTGACCGTGAACGTGCGCATGGCAATTGATCGTTAGCCTTGTGCTTCTCAGGCCAATGTCATGTAGTGGACAGAAACAACATAAGATCTGCTTTTGTAGATAGTTCTAGAGTCTCAGTCAGACATAAACGCACATCCTTGATCTGCTTTTGTAGATAGTTCTAGAGTCTCACTCAAACATCACATCCTTGGTGTGCAGAAGGGCTCGCTTTGGGAAAAGCCTGATCCCTGCAGCCATAGCCGCCTTGAACAATAGGCCTCGCTGAACAGGCCTGAGTGTGTACTGCTGTCTGTCATTGTGTGCTGTTACTGTGTTACGTGCTGTTGTATGTGCTGCTGTCTGTCATTGTGTGCTGTTACTGTGTGCTGTTGTATGTGCTGTTGTCTGTCATTGTGTGCTGTTACTGTGTGCTGTTGTATGTGCTGTTGTCTGTCATTGTGTGCTGTTACTGTGTGCTGTTGTATGTGCTGTTGTCTGTCATTGTGTGCTGTTACTGTGTTACTGTGCTGTTGTATGTACTATTGTCTGATGGGCACAGTGCTGTGGAAAAGGAATTTCCCCTTGGGGACAATGAAGTCTAAAGTCTATCCTGCAGTGGACACTGATGTGCATTTTATAATACAACCATTGATCACAAGGTTTTTCTCTTTGTTTTGTTTTTAGCCAAATCCATGCCTTTATAAATCCCATGACTTTTTTCAGCCTCTTAACACATAATTATGGTTCTCTCCTCCTCAATAACAATTAGGAGTTATTTAGTACAGTTATTACCCGTTACGCATCATTATCAATCTTGGGACTAAACAGCAACAACATATTTTAATTATGCATATCTCAGCCATTAATATTCTATTAGGCTTTTATAAACCCGATAATATTCTGAGGCATTTCTTTTTTGCAGCATATTTTTCAAACACTGATGGCAGTAATTAGTTGGTCCCGTGGGTAAACGGCAGTGACACGGGAAGATTCGGAGGGAAGATGCGTTGCCTCTAAAGTCACTCTTAGCCCCGAAATTAAGCTCCGGCGATTGACGAGAAGGCGGAGGAACGTGATTGGACCGCCGCGGAGGCGATGAACGCGATTGGACGGCTGCGGCGTGGCGGGGACTTGCGTGTCACGCCCTGCGGGACCCAGAGGCCGTGAGTCATTACCGTCTCTATCGCTGAAAGCGTCTGTAGAACGCTCCTCTCCAGGCCTTACCCTCCTAACGCATCTGTTCCTGCTCTGCCCCTCCGCAATGAACAGATCATTCAGCTCGCTCGTGATGTCACGCGTATTTCTGCGGCTCTGATTGGCTGTGCGTATCGGATATGCCTGTGCACTGCCCACACGCTTTGGAGGCTGTGTCTGTCTAATACCGCACACACACGCACACACACACACACACACACACACACATCCACTTACACGCTCACACACACTGAAACACACGTGCACATACACACGTGTACATGCATATGTGTACGATTATGCTCGTACGCATGTGTGCATGCACACACGTGCATCCACTCACACACTCATTCACACACACACACAAACACACGCCCACACACACACAAACACACACACACACACACACACACACCATTCTGGCCTGATTTATGCTGCAGAGTGGATTTTGGCAGATAAGACGCCCACCGTTGCCCAGGGCCGTTCCCACTGTTCACACAGGAGAGACCGCAGGATGGAGAGAGAGAGAGAGAGAGAGAGAGACCCCTCCCCCAAAGGCAGCGGTGCTCAGTGCACACCGAACACAAAAGCAGGATTGATCTGCGGCGGGAGCCCGTTCTCTCCTCCTTTTGAGTCCGGTCGTTAAAAGACCCCACGCACGTAGTTGCACGTCGTCCGTACTGGCTAATGGCTCGCACCCGTCCCTTTCCCTGTCCAATCGCCAGCGTCCGCTCGTCCGCCTTCCTCAGATCACTCAGAAGGGGACGTCCTTCGTCCGCTGCTTTTGTGTTCATCCGGTCTCTGCTGAGCGCGGTTTCCACAACTGTGCCTGGGTGGCTTCAGGCCTGCTGGTGTGCCTTTATCTTATCTGTGCATATCCGACCAATCGTCTGCCTCCATTACTCCCACTTAGCCAATTAGCACTGAAGAACCTTGTAGTCACATTAACTTAATTATGTTGTGCCTTTGGCTTATTGGTGATTTAACTCCATTCTGGTTCTTACCAGACAGCTCACTCTCTGCATGTCATCATGTATATTTTTTGGCTGGACCGCAACAGCGGGGGCCAGCCCTGCAAACGCGAATGTCTGTGACTGACTGAGTGAGTGATGAAGTTACACCATTCAGTCGGCGGAGTTATGACGTCACACCATTGGTCGGCCGGTCCAGCCATTTACTAGGTTTTGACCTGGTCTTGTTTAGATTTTTGTCAGAAATATTGAGCAACAGTGTAAGTCCCTGCTCTCCCACTGTGTTCAGCTGTTCCATTGATTCCTGTGCCACACCGCTGTGCTTTAACATGTGATAAGAGGAGAGGACCAATGGATGCAGGTGGATTTGGAGGCACTTATGGACTTTACCGGAAAGGTGCACAACTGATGTTTGTTTCATGCAATACATCAGAGACACACACACACACGCATGCACACACACATTCATGCACATACACACACTCTCACACACATGGAATAATAATAATTATAATAATAATAACAATGAAAATACACAACCCCTCGTACATGTATATGAATTGCCTTATATTCTTATAAGTCTTTAAAACGTAGTGTGAGCAAATGAAGCTGTATGTGGTGGAGATGTGTGATATTTTTAAAGGTCAACCCCTTGAGTACTCATCAGTACTGTGTGACCCCAATCTTTTATTCATATTTCATATGAAAGAGACCCTGAGCTGATCTCTCTCTCCGGATCTTGCTGCTGGGAAATTGCTTCATAAACATACAACGCTCAGAACCTCTCTAGAAGGTTCTGAGCTGCAGATTCCTCGGTAACATGAGTCATCTGTTTGCCACGCAGTTTTAGGAACTGGCTGCTGTCTTTACGTTAGGCACTAGAGGACAAGTTAAGCCCCCAGACGCTTTCTCAATTGCAGTCTCAATTGCACTTTAAGTGCCCCCCCCCCCCCCAAGGAGGTTTTTTTTGGGGGGAATATGTTGTTATAGTGCACCCACATCACCTCACGCCGCCCCGTCCACCCCCCACCCCCCGTAAAATTCACTTTGCGACAAGCTCGCGCAGAATGGGGATTTATGTGCGTGGCCGTTTGCGAAGGTCTAAATGGTTTTGCTCTGTGGACCAAGCCCGTCTGCGTTAACCCGCCACATCGGATGCGAAGGGGCCTAAATCACCCGCCAACAGCGCCATGCCTCACGTGGAATGCGTTTCGTCGCGGGCCCGTGGCGTTCACTCCGCGCCACGCTTCGATTGGCCGTTACTTTCCTCTGCCCCTGGGGACGTCGGTTTGCCCTTTTGCTGGTTTCGCTTCCGAACATCGAGCGTTTGGCGCACAATTTGATAACATGAGGTTTGACCTTTAATTTATTTGCTACATTTTTTTTCCCCCCCATTCACGCTTCACACGTTTTGTCTACAAAAAAAAATAATAATAAATTGGGAGTTGGGAGGAGGGGGCGGGGGGGGGGTTTCATGTTGCCTGAAATGAGCTTGGCAAGTCACCCCCCCCCTCCCCCCACCCCACCCCCGGGAGTACAGCTCGGTCATATTTCTGTGTTTTATGGGGGCTGAATGGAGTCAGATGGAGTCTCCGGACGGCGCTGAACCCAGGAGACCTTCTCTTGGGCCCCCCCGTACCCCTCCACCCCTGTGGAGAAGGGTGTCCCAAACCGCCCCTATCTACCCTTGGCTCTGACCCCCCCACCACCCCACCCTTGGCTCTGAACCTCCCCCCCCCCACCACCCTTAGCTCTGAACCCCCCCTCCACCACCATGGCTCTGAACCCCCCCACCACCCTTAGCTCTGAACCCCCCACCCTGCTCTGACCCCCCCTCCTCGGCTCTGACCCCCCCTCTCCACCCTTGGCTCTGACCCCCTCCTCCCACCCTTGGCTCTGCATGGCCCGCTCACACTGGCTCATTGTGCTCCTGTGTTCCTCTCGGCTGTGAAACGCGCTGTTGCTCTGAGCCGCCTGATTGCCCTGCGTTGTGCTCGCCTCTCTTAAGAATCGCTCCGAACAGGAGAAAACAAAAGTGCCGGCAGTAACCCAAAATGATTGGGAGGGACCCATTCAACCATTCAAACAAATATAAACACGTGCCCAGTCTCACAGCCGGCCACTCATCAGCTCTAACTCCACTGTGTGATGTTTTTTCTCCTTTTTTTTGCAGAACATTTGAGCGATGGATAAGTGTACGGGTGAATGCAAGGTTATGTTTTTCCCCACTCGAGTTCTACAGTAGCGATCGTTCGACAGTCGGTAAATAGCGCGTTTCCGTCCGACGCACCCCGAGTGAAGTGCGCATTGTTCACACCTGAATGGAGCGTGCACCGCAGGTAGAGAGTGTGAAAGCGCGTTGAGTGTGTGTGCGTTTGCGTTTTGTTCCCCTGGAAAAGGTCTCCTCAGAACAGCAGCTATTCTCCCCCCCCACACCTGTAGGTCAAATAACACGACAGCCGTCTCGGGGCCGAGACGTCTCGTTTACTGACTGTGGAACGATGCCGTCGCCATGGCGTCCATCTCCGTGACTACCGGTAGCTGTGACTGTAGTACTGCGTGACAGCATCCTGCGATTCCTTCTTCTTCCTTATGGCGTAAAATAGAAGCGACGGCTCTTCACTCTCGCCCTGCTGCACGACGGGAAAATCGATATTCTATAAGTGGAGGAAGAAGAAGAATACCCTGGAGGAAGGGCCTCGTCCCCCCCCCCCATAAAGGAGTCGCCCTCCGAGCGCATTTGCGTGACAGGACCACACCACGTGAGAAAGAACAAGGGCCTTTTATTTATAATGGGCTCGTCTTCAAAGGGGCCTGATTTTGGTGCCTGATTTCTTTTTTTTTCCCGGCTTTGTCGGGGGTGGGGGGGGTGGGGGTGGGGAGGAAGTGCGGTCGGAAAAAAAACGGCCGCCGTTATCGGTACATACGATTATACGGCGAATTACCGTGGAAACGCGCTCGCCGAAACCCACGCCGGTAGTCAAAGGGGGAAAGAAAGGGTGGGGGTGGGGGGGGTCTATACGTCTGTCTGAACGCCGCGCCGCCGCCGCCGCCGCCGCCTTCCTTAATGCGCGGAAGAGCCGCGGCAGACCCGCTCGGTTATGCATTTAAATAGGAATATTATTATAATGACGAATGCCAACCCCGTTTTCACCGGGGCGGGTGGGGGCAGGGGGCTGTAGTAGGTGGGTGATCAATCTGTCCTCACTAACTGTTCCTCTCTTACTGTGAATATTAGTGCTTAATTGGGCAGCGGTGCGAGGGCTCTGCTGAAGAGGCAAGCTGGAACGTTTGACCCCCGGTGCCTGATCTTGACAAAAGGGGGGGGGGGGGGGGGGGAAAGGGGGGGTGCCAAAAGAATTTATCGTCCATCTTGCAGTGGAACACCCCCGGCGCACATATAGCCGAGGATTTATAGGAGTCGCCCCGTGATGACAAAGTCGAGAATCGCAACGCTGTTCTCTTCTGGGTTTAAAAAATAAAATTACATCTCTATTTAATTGACTATCTTCCCTTCACTCGGTGCTATTTGTGAGTGGATTTTTATTTATGTTTACATTTTATTTAAAAAAAAAAAAATTTTTCTGCTCTTGACGTGAGCAGTCTATCGCATCAGCATTGGGCCCGCCTGACTGGGAACTCTGGGGGGAGAGTCTGACATTGAGCGCCCCTCCAGGACCTGCCTTAATTAAGTATAACAGCCCGGCCAATCAGGGGCCTCCGTACGCAATTAGCACTCAGCGAGAGAAACGAACGCCGCTGTGAATGGACTTTCTCCGTAATCAGTTTTTTCCGCGTTTGCTGCAGGGGGACGGGCGCGGTCCCATGTTCGACCGCTGCGCTTGTTTTTGGGAAGCCGAAAAGCGATGCAGGCTGCAGTCTGGCCTCTGAGTGAACTTTCCGACGGCAGGTGGCAAGGAGAAGCCCGTTTCCCCAGCTGTAATTACACCACTTAATTACATAAATATACTTTTTTTTTTTTTTTGCAATGTAATTTTGGACAATATTGTTTCTGTCGCTTCTCATTTTTTTAGCAGAGAAAGTGTGTAATTGTTACATAACAAAAATACATTATTCAGTGCTTCTTAATGCAAACTGAGATTTTGTCATTTTTTTGGAGTTGCACGTATTGTTTCCGTCTCAATGAGCGACTTCATAGTTTCATCTCAGTAATAAGCATTTTATGCAGAAACAGATTGGGCTGGGGGGCGGGGAGGTGGAGGGGGGGGGGGGGGGGGGGCGCACTGTGGCGCAGTTATTGCGGTGGGAATTGAGCATCTGCGTTTTTTGGATGGAAAATCGGCCATGAAATCCATTATGGCCGATCGCTGGCCCTCGCGGCTAGCACACCTAGCGCCAGCGCTCGCTACGCTACGCGCTCCGAGCCGCGCATTTCTTATTTATTTATGATAAATGTCAATGTTGTTTTAGGCTGCTGGTATTGGCTCGCCTGTGCTAGCCCCCCCCACCCCCCACCCCGCTGTTTCTCCGTCCGGTTCCGCTCGGTACTTCTGGCGTCGCTGCCTGTTCAGCGCGAAGGTGTGAGAATCTGCGCTCCCAACCGTTTAGCGTGCTGCTCTCCTCTCTCTCTCTCTCTCCTCCTCTCTCGTGTCCTCTCTATCTCCCTCTGTTCTCTCTCTTCTCTCTCTCTCTCTCTGTGTCCCTCTCTATCTCCCTCGTGTCTCTCTCTCTCTCTCTCTCTCTCTGTGTCCCCTCTCTCCCTCTGTCTCTCTGTCTCCCTCTCTCTCTGTCTCTCTGTCTCTCTCTCTCTCTCTCTCTCTCTCTCTGTCTCTCTCCCTCTCTCTCTGTCTCCCCCTCTCTCTGTTCCTCTGTCTCTCTCTCTCTCTCCCTCTCACTCTCTCTCCCTCCCTCTCTCCCTCTCTCCCTCTCTCTCTCTCTCTCTCTATCTTGCTGTCTCTCTCTCTCTCTCCCTCCCTCTCCCTCTCTCTCTCTCACATGATCCGTCGCGTCGCGGCCCAAGCGTTTAACATAACCGCCGTTCCCAGCCCAGTTCCCACCCAGACCCCCATAGGAGGCTGGCGGACGATGGGACGGGACGCCTTTAAGAAGAGAGAGAGGGGAAATAAACGCCGAAATGCTGAAACGGCATGCTCTAACGCGGTCCGGACCGGCAGATGTCGCCGGGCTATTTCCGGACATCTGGCTCCGTGTCCAATTACCGGAGCGGCTTCCTGCCGGCTCTGCTTATCGCCGGACGCTAACCGCTGCTGTGCGGACCGTCTTTACCGGCGTCTGCTCTGCGGCCGCCCCGCAGAGAAAGGACGACGCTTCTTTTTTTTTTTTTTTGAAAAGGTAGATTACCTGGCACAAAAGTGGCAAGAGACTATTAAACGATCTGAGTGCGGCATGCGGCAGGTCTGTGATGTGATTGGTCGAGCCGCCTAGCGTCCTGTAGTACCCCCATCACCTTTCAATCTTCCCCGGACTGCTTTCCTGTCACTTTCTCACTGTTTTCACTGTCCTGTTTAAAGTTTAACCCCTTTGAAGAGTTGGTGATTTGGAATGGTTTGTTTCCACCCAGAATTCTACATCTGTGTTCCAGAACTCCATTGCTTTTAAATGGAGTTCTGGAACAAGGCCAGTTACCGGGGAAGAAACATGTTACGGAAATGAAGCCATTTTGTTGCGTCACGCACAGTAACAGTATATCATTGCGTTACAGTACTGGCATTTTTGGCAGACTCTCTTATCCAGAGTGACATTTCTTTTTAAATTGCGTCCATTTATACCGTTGGATATATATATAACTGATGCGATGCAGGTTAAGCACCTTGCTCAAGGGTACAATGGCAGTGTCCCAGCCTTACGATCACAAGCCCAGTTCCCTGACCGTTATGCTATACTGCCACCTCCATATAACACGAGCCCGTATGTAGGGGCGTAGCAAGGTATTCTGGGTCCCCTAAAAGAATATTGCTCTGGGCCCCTCCTTTCTTCATAAAACAAATGGAATTTTTGTGCCCCCTTTCCAGGCGTGGGTCCCCTCGAAGCTGGTAGGCCCCTGGAATTGTCAAAGATTAAGAAAAAAACGGCTTGTAATAACGACTCGCCAGGTATGCAGTACGGCAGACGGGATCAACTGCTCAAAGCAATCCAGAACCGAAAAACAAACATGGCCGCCCACACCGAACCTAACCGAGCACGCAAGGAAGGAGGCGGAGTCCCACCCTTACCCCCCCACCCCCTTAGCTGAGACTGCACAGGTGGAGGTGGAGACACACCTGGCGTAGATAATAGGCTCTGTAGGTAATGACAGAACGCTCGGCTGCTGATGTGGCTGAGCGCAGCAGCGATGGAGAGTCCTCAAAAAAAAAAAAAAAGGTGACATCAGCCCCAAGGGCGAGAGCTGGACTGTGACTGGTCGGCTGTGAGCTGGGGCTTTAGCTTGGCCTAGCCATTTTGTGTCTGTCTGTGCGCTATGCCGTGCTGACAGCAGAGGCTTCAGTTTGAAACTGGCAACGCATTTCCTCCACATTACACTTGAGTGCAACTAGATAGCCATACATACCACTTGCGTCTCGGATTATTGACAAACAGTAATTGCTGCAATTAACTTGAATAATAAATCAACGGTCGCAAGCCACTGTCTGGGTCTGTGACACTCTGCATGTACTCTACACACACCGATAATAAATCAAATACAAGTGAAGAAAAATATGCATTTCATAGGTGATTGTTTCAGTGACATTCAGTTGCTTGGTGAATGTTTGTCGATTGACCACCACGACCTTGAATGCGTGGAGGTTTGCACTAAAATGCACCGCAGATTGTGTGCACTTTGTTTGCCTCCTCTAACGGAATGTCTCTCTCTCTGCCCCCTTTCCTCCCCCTCTCTCTGTCTCTCTCTCCCCCTCTCCCTCTATCCCTCTCCCCCTCCCCCCCCCCTCTGTGGCCCTGCCGATGGTGATGTACGTTCTCCGCATCTCTCAGGTAAGAGAGTAACCCCCCCTCGCCCCCCCACGCCCCCCCCAGCGGTTGCATTGTCTCCCCCCGGCCCTCACCTTCACACTCGAACCTCCCCGCTATTATCCCGGGCGGCCGTGCGTTTAAAAAACCGCCCGTCTGTGCATGAAGGGTTTTGGCATTTTGATTGCGCATTAACTCTGGCGGGTTATTGTCGTGGACGCGCGTGGCGACGGGGGATGATGTCACCCAGAAACGAGCCGCGCGGCTCATTAGCGGCTTCCGTTAATGGCGGGGGAATGGCGGGCGATGGCGAGCGCCGCAGACCGCCGCGGTCTTCAGCCGCCACTGGCTGACCTGCCGTAATCGCGCACTGGGTTTAAAAAGAAAAAAAAAGAAAAATGAAAACGCACTTTCCGTTAAACCGCTGGAATGGAGTGGACCACAGCGAGAGAGAGAGAGAGAGAGTGTGGAACAGACAGAGAGGGAGTGAGAGATGGAGTGGGAGAGAGAAAGGGAGAGGGGGAGAGAGAGAGCGAGAGACAAAGACAGAGAGGTAGTGAGAGATGGAGCGGGAGATGGCAAGGGAGAGAGAGAGAGAGAGAAAGGGAGAGTGAGTGAGTGAGTGTGTGAAAGAGCACGAGACAAAGAGAGAGACAGCAAATGAGAGAGAGAGAGAGAGAGAGGGAGGGAGGGAGAAAGACAAGCCTCCGCTCCTTAGACCAGATAACACATGAAGTCGAGTAGACGGGGGGTAATTGAGATATCAGTCAGGGAGGTCATTCCCGGTGTGCTGTCAGTGCCCCAGTCTGTTGAGATGGAATGGGAAATGAATGGGAGGCTCGCCCGCGCACACACACACAGTGTAACACAGCCCTGGGTACGATGGGGCTCCAGACTGCACCACACACGCAATCACCGTGCAAACGAACTGGGAGCCTTATCTTCAAAAAGCCCCAAACCCAAAGACCAGGGGGCCCGGTGAAATGGGTGCTTTCTTATTGGCCGGCTCGTCTCCATGGCAGCCTGTGATTCATCCCGCCTTCTGACGCGTCGACGCGCCGTTCCAGATGTTTCGTCGTGAGGAAGTCGTTGGGAAAGTTTTCCGCGACGGGGTGGGGGGGGGGGGGTTTCAGCCGGCCCCAAATGTTGGCGGATAGGAAACGGCTCGGTCCCCATGCCGACCGCGACGGAGGACTGTGCGGTCTTCACCTTTCTTCGCGGTGGCGATGGCGGCGGGTGCCGTACATTAACGCCGCTTCGCTGAGCGTTAATGGCGGGAAAGCCCAGCCTTGCTTGTGATTGGGCGGGCGATGTAGTTCCTGAAGAGCGATGTCTCTCTTCTCTCGTTCTCTCGTCTCACCTGGCGTTCTCGCGAATAAAAATAAAAAAACGGCGTGGATCGCTCACGGGACGTTAACGATGTCATCTGTACCCGCTTCCAATTTTCTGCTTAAGTAACCCGTGGGTAAGTATGAGTGATTTAGTGAGTGTGCGGAGCGCTACTCTTATTATGGCGTTTTGGGGCTGTGGCGCTGGGACTGCAGGGGAAAAATGCTACTCTAACGTGTCACTCTAACGTGTCACTCTTAATGGGGCGGGGCAGCAGCATTACTGCAAAGGTGTTGAAGTTAAACTTGTTTTTCTGCATATGCCAGCATCCAGTTATCTCATGGCCAACGTTATTGCTGACCTAAGGGATGCATGCCGAATTGCCATGCCGACGCACACGCACTTTGAGGACCACAGTGGAAATTAGCTGTTTTAACTGATTATCAAATCATTTCAATCAATCAATCAATCAATCAGTCAAATCAATTAAAGGAAGAGTTATCCTAAGACTCTTAAAATAATCTAAAATAATTGCAACATAGGTGTTATAGTACCTGTTCAGCAGGGGCAAGGTCAAGCTGTAGAGGTGTCCTTGAGGTCCAGGTTTGATGCAGCATGTCCGTTGGCAAACGACAGACTGGCTGAACAGGCCTGTCTTCTGCATCTTTATGGGCACATCCAGGAGGCATTGTGACATCACCGGGTTTGTAGTGCAGCTTTATGACATCATAAAGGGATCAGTGTCTGCTGTGATGTGTTAATGTCACACTGCACCAGAGATCTGTTTTGCTCCTCCTGTCCAATCTGATCTGCTCTCTACCTTTTGTGGCTCTATATACCAGTTTATTGATCAGTTTTACAATTATATAGAGTAATGAATATGGAAGTGGTGATAACCGACACCTGGAGTGAACAACGTGTAAGCATTGTTCTACCTATATTGCGATACGCACTCCGTTTTTACTGCTTTGTCCTCAGGGCTTGTCACAGAGCGGTCTGTCGGAAAGGTATTGGCATTCTGTGTCTGGCAGAATTCGGGCAAAACCAGGAGCACGTTACCTGCCCCCTCAGCCACAGACTCTGCTCCCCACTCAGAGATTCAGTTAGTCCCGCTTTGCTAAGCGCGAAATGGAAGTGACGGGTAATGGCGCGGGGTTTATTAAACCTGAAGTGGTTACTTAGCCGCCCGGGGGGGGGGGGGCATGGGGGGTGATGCGGGTGGTTGGGGGGGTTTTGGGGGGGGGGGCGGGGGGGGGGGGTTCTGTATGGTACCTGGATTGGGGGCAGTGTCCGGTTTGGCACCTGTGCAGCCACTGTGGCTAATGCTCATGCACGGGTGTTGAGGAAGCAGGCATGGCAGTCCCCCCCACCCCTCCCCTCCCATTCAACCGAAAGCAGTATGACGGAGAGACAGGGAGAAGGGGTTTGCTGCCCCATGCTGGGCTAGAGTATGTTAGAATAAGGCTGGAATACTCGTAGGGCTGAGCTGTATTTCTGGAACTGGAGGCCCACGGCGTATTAGCAGAAGGAAGTAATTCCAAAACCAACTCTTTTTTTTTTAAATTTATCTGGAAGCACTTATAAAAACGACTCATCGCTGTGTAATTCGAACTGTCCTTCTCATTGGTCGAGCTTCAGAGGGCCGGCAGCCCATTGGCTCAGTGTTTTTTCTTTTTTTTTTGCGGGGGTTTTTTTTTTATTTATTTAATAGAAGGAAACATCTGGATCGCTCATCTTCAAGCCCCCTTGCAGTCAAGGCTGGGAGCCGGGAGCCGGTGTGCACATCTGGCAGCCTCCGTCCGTCCTCCGCGCTCCAAGCGAATCAATGAGCTCTGACCCCCGAGCTCTCCCCCCCGTTCGCGGTCCCATTACCGCTCCAATCATGCCTTATCAATCGCGTTCCCCGCCGCGGAGCTCCGGCAGGCGCGGGTATCTCCGCTAAGTGGGGAGAGAGATTGGCTCTTCCGTCCGCCGCTCTTTAGAGAGAGAGGTCCCGCACGCGAGGTCACATGGCCTGTCAAATGCGGACTTTTATGGCGTGTTATTAATGCAGTGTCTGGGAAGGGAGGACTGCACGGGAAAAACAAAAGGCTTGGGGGTGGGGGGGGGGGGGGGGCGAAGGGGGGGACGTCTGTTTCTGAGCTCAGCAAACCGGTATTGACTTAATGCGCTCGGGTTCAAATACTTTTGGGGGGGGGTTCAAGCGCTTATCGAGTTTTACGAACGAACTGTAAAAAAATTTATGTGAAGACCCGGTTGGGTATTCATATCAAATGACCCCTGTGAGGTCATGTGGACTTCAGCGCACAGACATTTTTGATCTTACAATAATGATGATGATGGCAGGAAGTGTAGAGACGTGAAATGAGAGGGGTTTTTAGCACCGCGTAGGGACGGCGTGAGGTGGTTCTGTCTGGGCGGAGAGGGGAACCGGATGGACGGGTGGGTGGGTGGGTAGAGACGATCTTCTGAGGGGAAGAGAGCGTGCTTTCTTGCGTACGCACTGGGAGAGGAGTGCTGGGCGTTTCGCCGTTTCCCAAACTCTGGTGAGAAAGGTCCTCTTCCAGCGCCCAGCTCTCGGCTTGCATCTGAAGCATTGTGCAGACGAACGCCGCGGCGACCGGTTTTTTTTTGTCCGCTGTTTTTCGCGGATGGGCCGGTTTACGAAGTGAGAAACCATGGCGACGGGTCTGCGCCAACCAATGGCAGCGGCCGTGACGCTTGCGTGCTCGGCGGCATCAGGCGCTCATTGATTGGCCGGGAAAATCAATCTGCTGGTGAAGCAGCAATGAAGGAGGTGCCAGGTGATTGGTGAAGGGGCCGCAGAATCAATCTGCGCTCTGATTGGACGATATGTACTTCACCTCGTTTCTGAACGCACAGCATGGTGGATTGCGATTGGTTGGCTTTCTCCCACACGAATGCCCTTGAACTTAATCTTTTTTCCCACACCCACGTGATATTACCAGCGGAGGCAAGTGGTGTGCGGGTGGGGCTTTTGGGATTTTACCTCTGCGTGAACCTCCTTTGGGTGGAGATATTTCAGGGTTCGGGAGCCCTAATGCAGAAGGGTATTGACTGGATCGGGGGGGGGGGGGGGGGTCAAATCTGTCACCCAGAGATAATCTGCACGTGCATCGACTGACCCCAGGGCAGCCCAATCAGCCCCCCCCTCCCCCGAAGGAAAAGCCATTGTGTGATGGCGTGTTCCCCTCCCTACCGGCTCTCCGAACGTGTGAGTGGTGTTGGGCGAGGGTCTTGGTGCTGAAGCTAAACTGCTTAATTAAGATTCCGTACATTAAGATTCCATATTCTGTATTCCGTTCCGCGCGATTAATTAATCACCCACTTCATCCGGAAAGGTGGCTGGGCGCACTGGGCATGCTCAGTAGGGAGGGGAGATGAAAAATGGCTGAGGTTTTCCCCCCAATCTGCTTCCTGTAGCGGCGTTCCGCTCAGTCGGCATTATCGCAGCCAAAACACGTCGCACTATAAAACAAAAAAAAATTGT